>NC_140595.1:488716955-488881955 GCF_964204655.1 Triturus cristatus
GAAAATATGAATGTATTACTACTCCCAGCGCAATAATAAAGGCATAGCCAATAGGTCTCGCCTTTGGGACCTTATAAGTGTTTAGCCATGCAACAGTTGCATAACTAAACACTTATAAGGTCCCAAAAGCGAGACCTATTGGCTATGCCAATGCTTGTTTTAACTGCTGCAATCTATTGAAGCCTCACGGAGAACATCAAAGCGACCCTGTGATCACGATCAAACTTCAAAGTGGCCATGCGGCCTCGAAAGTGAAAGTAATCGCAGTAAAGCGCAACGCGCTCGCCCGCGCACATGCAGTGTAGCTCTAGGCTGGCCTGGTAGCACTTTTTAGAGCCCTCACAAAATGTCTCGCTAGACCACCGCATGCGCTGGGTCAGGCGAGACCTAAAAAGGAAGTAAACTAATTTACAGGGACATTCACTGGCATGTATATCTAGGAAAGTTTGCAGAAGCAACTTTCATCATTTCTGGATGTTAGCTGTTCACCATTCTAAAACGCAAAATTTGGTTAGGAGACTTTAGTATGTGAAAACTCCGGCCTTATGTTTAGGAGAGATGAATAGATGTCTACTGCATGGTGCAGTAGCAGACGTAGAAAAGGTTTGTGGAGATATTCAGTTTAGTTTCTTTGGTCCTGAACAGGAGCCTAGAGAAAATAAGGAGTTGGGTTGTGCAGGTGTGTTGAGCAACAAGAGACCGGTATTAGTGTGGATAACTTTACAGAAGACAAAGTTTAAACACAGTTTCTTCTGAGAAACCAAACTGGGTTTGCATTTGTTGGCGACACACTCACAACACAAGCCAAACTTGTATGGTAGTTGTATCCTCATAAACTGAACAGGAGAAAAGAGATAAGTGGCAAGAATTTGCTGTTTACTTATTTGTAGAGCAACACTTTGACCTGTCTACACAGGAAATTATATATAAATACTGCTATGATAATTTAGAGGAAAACAAAATACCAGCCAGAGTAGTACATAACAAGTTACAATTAGAAACAATTTCAGAATAACTTTGAGAATAAAATGTTTATAAAATGTTTATGAATCAATTCTCGTACAATATATACACCCATTTCAAGCTACTATTCGTATGGAGCCAAAGAACGGGAAACTGCCACCACCAGAGCTTCAGAAAGGTCTTAAAGGAAAAGTTGTGTATATTTTAAGCAGAATATTCAAACTGTTGGTGTACACAAAGATGTTCATGAACCATTTATTCTTGTAAATGGTGCCTCTACCAATAGCAAAAAATGTGACCTAGTGGATGTTAACAAAGGCAAAAAAAAACATTATACCTGGCACAAAATATTATTTATTATGAAAATGTTGTTGTTCAAGATATAACGGATATGGAGGATGAAACATTAACATCAAGTGGACCGTTTGATGAAGTGGATCAATCCAGATCAGAAGAAATTTATTAACACTACAGCTTCCATCCCCTGCATTCTAAATAAGTCATTGGTGATGCTATCTTTCTCGTATTGACTATGCCAACGCATTATACTGCGGCATCCCAGGATATCTGCTGAGGAAATCGCAGATTATACAAAAAGCCACGGCTAGATTCTATTTAACATCTCCGGAAGATCTAGCGTGAGACAGCACCTACACGACCTGCATTGGCTCCCGGTGGCTCAAAGATTGCAATTTAAAGTCCTCACTGTGGCCCACAGAGCTCTGCATGATATGGGGCCTCTGTACATCAGGAAGCGGATTCGCTTCTACGTCCCCAGCAGAGCTTTGCGTTCAGCCGCCCAACATCGGATGATTATCCCTCGATTTCACAGGTCCCGGTTGGGAGGTCAGTCCATCTCTGTTAAAGCAGCTATGGCCTGGAACTCTCTCCCACTGGAATTGCGACATATTGAGAATCTTGGGCTTTTTAAGAAACAGCTTAAAACTCTTCTTTTTAATTAGCTGATCCTTACTCTTCACTCCCTTGGGCTTTGATAACTGCACACGCCAGGACACTCTTGAGTATTTGAGTGCACTATGAAACCCTTTATAACATAACATAACATATTTATCGGTTTCAAATTAAACAAGCAAAAGGAGCTCCCATGAGTGTGTGGGAGAAATGTTTAGAGGCTCACTGCTTTCCACAACTGTTTCCGACTGGAGCAGTTGGCCTATATGATGACCGCCCTGTACCGATATGAGCAGCTGAACACTGATCACGTGATTATATTCAGAGCACCCAAGATTTCAACAGTGCATTCCATACATAGTCCATCATCTGTCTGAGAGTGACTTGTCTGGAGTTTCATATGCTGTAAACCACATACTAAAGACAGGCATTAATCTTCAAAATCTCTCTGCAAACGATTTAATTGAAAAAGTTCATGAAAAGGATAAAATGTTAGAGTACAACTTGATTAATTTGACGGCGTGCCAACATGCCACCAACAAATATTGGAATCGTCGTCATGGAGAACTCCAATGTATGGCAAAACCTAGGTGCATCTACTTAGTTTCTGACACTGAGCTGTGCTGAGTACCCGCGGGATGACCTGCTTGAATTTTTGAGAGCAGCAAACTCATTAAGGATATCAGTGTGAAGACAGCAGGAGAACTTTGCTCGTTGGAGTCTGCTAATGTGTGTAGATACTTTAACCACATGTTCCGAGCCATGCTGTCTTTCATCAGCAACAAAACAAATCCCCCACTTGGCGAAGTAACTGTTTTCTTTTGGGCAAAGAGTACCAAGCAAGAGGTGATCCTCATATTCAGATGCTGTTCTGGATAAAAGATGCACCGAAATTTGGAACAGACAGTGATGAGTCTGTACTCTGTTTCATAGAACAGTATGTGATATGGGCCATCCCGAAAGACAGAAGTGAGAAACGCCCGAGACAACAAGTTCTGCGCTTTCAAACATACAGATGTGGGAAGCACAGCCTTCGAAAATATAGATCCAAAGAAAAATTTAAACAAGAAATCAATTTGGATTCACACGACCCGTAAACTCGCAAGGAAGAGTTTTTTTTTGTCTGTAGTCACACATGCACTGACACGAAAAACAATTACTACCGAAAAGAAGGGAGGCCTCCAAGTATATGACTATAAGCCTGTGATTCTCAAAATGTGGAATGCAAATATGGATATACAATTTGTTGAAGACAACTCCAGCGCTCTTGCTCGGTATGTCACTTCACATATTACAAAATCAGAAAAAACAGAAATGAAGGAGATGTAGGAGGAAATTGTGGCAGAAAAGAGTCTAACCAAAATGTTGTACAGCTTCAGCTTGAAAATGCTTTCCCATAGAGAGATGGGATCATATGAGTGCTGTGACCGGTTGAGCTCGGCCAGTTTGTTGTTTAAGTCAAGGGGAATTATTTGGGTAAGTCTAGGCCTTGCAAGTACACGACAGAGTTTTAAAGTCTTTCCTGGAAACTCAGTATCCTAGCAGAGTGAAAGAGAAATAAAGCACGGATTCCTTCAGAAGAAGAAAGAATGCAAATGTTTATCATTTAAACCAATACTCTTATATATCAGTGGTCAAGCTGGAACGGGGAAAAGCTTTTCAATTAAAGTTCTCACCGCTTATCTACAGAGGTATAGAGAATCAAATTTATTGTGTGTAGTAACAGCATCCATAGGATTGGCTGCACACAACATTAAAGTAATTACTCTACAACGACTACTAATACTATCTGTTGAACATGGCAATAAAATGGAATACCAAAAGTTATACAGGGAAACTTGTCATGAAGTGTCAAGAGTATTGAAGAAACTGAAACTTTTAATCATTGAGGAGTTGAGTATGGTCTCAAACTTAACGCTTGCCCTTGTACACTTGATAATACAACAGATTTTGTTTTTAACACAGTATGATGTGCTGTTTGGAGGAAAGCATTTAATTGTCTTTGGTGACCTACTGCAACTTACCCCTGTCAACGGACAGCCTGTTTTCCAGACACTTCAGCATGATGAAACTCTGAATTCTATGGGAAGTATTGGTAATGTGAACATTTGACTTAACTTCCAATACAAGGAACTACTGAAGAATATGCGTCAAGCATCTGACACTGAATACAGATATATTCTGAAGGATATTAGAGGCGAAGTTCTGTCAAAGGAGGGGAAACGTACTTTAGAAAGTTCACTTATCAAGAAATTATACTCCTTTAAGAACACAGCAGCGCAGTTAATGTTCAATTTCATTGAAGAAGGCAAATCCATAGTCTGTTTAATGCCTAAACATCAAGAGTTCTCCAATTTTAATGAACAATTACTAAAACTGGAGTAAGAAGACATTTTGGAACTTACAGCTATTGACAAAATAGAACACCAGAGACTAACAGTACTGCCAAGTGAGTAGCTACAAGCAAAATTGGATTCATTGGAGAAACCTGTATCTAGGACTGCAGGATTAGAAAAATGTTTACACTTGTGCAAATTGTAGAGTAATTTTGCGGCATGATTTAAAAATTGAGGAAGGATTAGTAAATTGAACAACTGGGTAAAGTTATTGATTTCATTAATTTTCCAAATAGGGATGAGGTTGAATATTTAGCTATAAAATTTGATCAGATTGATGGTGTGAAACAGATTAGCCTATGTGTTGTAGTTTTTTTGCCTGTAAAATACTTCTATGTGCGGCGGCAGCAGTTCCAGGGGTGTCTAGCATACGCTGCAACTATTCATAAATCTCAAGGTTTACGTGTAGACGCAGCTTTTATCAAGATTGATGGTTCTGTTTTTAAAGAAGGTATGTCATATGTTGTATTGTCTTGAGTAAGAACATTGTCCGGTATGTTTATGATGACGGGGAAATTTATTGCAGATGCAAGTTCTGTGAAAGTACAATCGATTAATAAGTGTATATGCTCATTTAGGACAGCATCCCATTTATGAAAAACGGATAGTCTGTCCAAAGCGAAAGTTCCGAAAGTAATATACGGATGCTGCTGAAAAGGACAAATGAGAAGAAGGAAGGTGTTAAGAAGAGAAAACTTGACAATGAGGGAGAGATTGTAGGTTACTAGTTGTCAAATAATTCTGGTGTCAACTGCTATGCAAATGTTGTTCTCAATGTACTGTTTCATTTACCACATCATATAAATGCAATTGAACATAAACATAGATTATGTTCGGCACTGTGTGCTTTGCAACAATGTTTACTTAGTGATTGGACAATAATTAAGGCTCCCAGTTTTCAATTTTTACAGATAGAGACAGAAAACAATACGTTTCCGGTCTGTATTTATTTTTAAAAGCGAAAAAATGTGAAAAATTGTGCTTCAGATGGGTGACCCTCTGTGCTATCTTCGTAATTTCCAGAACAGCAGCTGAGCAGACAGACAGCATGGGAAGTTAAAACATGATGAGATTTCCCTAAATACAAGCATAGGTTAAAATATATTTGTATTATAATACTGATATTTACCTAGAAAAGTATGAGTGCATATTTATCAGTAAAATAACTGCAGAAATATAGTATTGTACTACCCCATTTATTCTCAAAACACAAAATAAATATGGATAAATACCAATAGGTTGGCCAAAAACTAAATATTGATAAATACATATGGAAATGTTAAAAAAATAAATACCATAAACCTCGGGCCCTAACTATTATACATTGTGATTCAGGCATTCGAGATCTAGTAGATATATGTAGTGGATCAGTACTATTTGCTCAGAACATTCATCAAGGTGCACTGGAATTCCTCTTGGAGTTTTAGAAGAAGAAATAATAAACATAGATGCCTTATTTGGACTACGTTACACATGGAGCCATGACTGTGAAGATTGCTCTTTTACATCTACTTAACACTACTGGATTCCAAAACTGTGCCTTTTGACAGATTGATTAAAATGGCTGACCAAAATATGACCTGCCCAAATTGTAGATCAGATGTTATGTCTACATTGCACTTATGGAGAAGTAGGATATATATTAATGCTACAACAATGCAGAGCAGATAGATCTATATTGGAAACCGAAATTACAAACTTCAAAGCTGGACAAATTTCAATTTCTGGAAGAATATACACTATACTGGCTATCATCTTTTTTGAAGGACTTAGTATAACTTCAGGACACTACACGGTCTACTTAAGAAGTGTAACTGGATGGACAGAATACAATAACAGTAAGCTTACATTGAAACAAAAACTACCTTTCAAACTTCCAAATACATACCTTTCGTTTCATCAACCAAAGTTCTAAGGAGCATTTGTTTTTAAAAAGTGGTATACAGTGTTCGTTCTTAATGGATAATCAGTGTTTAAGACATCATTCGGCCTACCAGGGGTGATGTCTTTAAATTCCAACATGTATGTGTTCTTTACATCTATTAGTAGTATTGGACCACTTGTAGTATGATTTTTTAAAATGTTTTTCTTTACAATAGTTTAGACGCTATAAGTGAAAAAAGTGATATAGCATTTGTAGTGAGTGCACTGCAAGGTTTTACTTATTTATAGCGATTGTGCAGTTCTGTTTTTTATCTACAATCTATGATTGTTTTTCCCTCACTGTTCAAGGATGAAGCTTTATACACTACATTCTTTATGATATACAAGTATAAAAGCTGAAAACAGTAAACAAGAAAAATGAAATGTTTAAAATAAATGTATAAGTCCTTTACAGTATTACAAATCTGTAATGCTTTAATATTAACCTAAAATATGTTTTGTAGAAACTTAAACTTTACTATGCAACTTTATACCATGTAACAACTTATATTTTTCTTTTCTCTCTTTTTACACAGATCAATGGAACTATTTTTGGGAGTTATGGAGGTGAATAATTTTTGATTTAAGCTTTATAATACAACTAATAAGACATTTGGACACACTCATACATACACTTGCACACCTACAAACACAATGATACATACAGTGACACACCCAAGCACACTCAGATACATACACTGAGACACCCATATACACAGTGAAACAGATCCTGACACACCCTGGAAAAGACTTAAGAATACACTGAGACATCCATGCACACACGTATTCATAGTTCACCACCCAGAACACACTTATACATACACATGCACACACTGATGCATTCATTGACACACTCAGACAGTCACTCCCAGGGAGACAGCTCTGCCTCCCACCAACCCATGGTGAGTTTTGAATAGGTTGGTGCGAAGGATGTCCCCTCCCCCCCGTGTCTGTGCATTGCCTTTGGAGAGAAAACACTTGTTGAATAAAAACACTGTCGGAGACAGAAATCCATCATTTCAATTATACAGTAATATAATGATAACGATAGAGGGTAATTCGGACCTAAAATGCCAGATTTCTCATTGACAGTCCCTCAGATTTAGGCTGCACCTATATTCGCGACCTTGCACTTCTCAATCTCCACCAGAGTTTTATCTGGTTGTACAGAAGTTGCAAGTTAGGCAGCAATGCAAATATGCAATGCAAATATCACAAGTTAAACAAAATGCAGATGGAAATGCATAGGATTGCTTAAAATGTGCTTAAAAGATTATTCTGGTTAAGTACCAGTTCAAGGTGCATTAATTAAATCGAAAAAGATGCCACTACTATTAGTAATTAAGATAATATAGCCTGAGGGGCAGGCTGAAAAATGGCAAATTGGACTTTTTCACTCTCAAACTGGGTTTGCATTAAGAATACTCTTATGTGCGTCTGTATCTATGCTATTTGCCTAAATAAGAAATGTGTTATGATTGTCCATGTTGTACCTATTTGTAACTAGAGCACCTTTCTCAAAGAAATTTCAGTATGAGTAAAGCTTTACCCTACAGACCCGTCTTGTTACTTGATAAAAACTATTCAAATCGGAATCACAATTCATATTTGATAGAGACAGAACCCATATTATATATATATATATATATATATATATATATATATATATATATATATATATATATATATATATATATATTAGAATCCACATATTTGCACAAAATTGTATAGTTACATCACAGGTGCAGTCTTGCATCCAGATTCAGACCCCATGGCTGTTCTGTTCCCATTAGTATGATCCATCTCGATTCCATTCTACGCAGATCCTAGTCTCTGAAACATAGAGTATGTGAAGCCTCTGTTTAGGTCTCGCCTGAGCTAGCGCATGCGCTGCCCTGCGAGACATTTATTATTAAGTGGCTTTTAAAAGTGCTGCCACACGCTTTTGCTGGCCTATCGCTTGCGGTTACGCGCGCAGCCGCCAGCTTTCAGCGCCCGATCAGGGGCCATCTGGCTTTCCTTTATGGCTTTCCTTTGCCGCGCGCACCACTCGCAGGCTCACCTCCTGCTCCCCCTCTCAGTTAACAGCCCCTACCCTGCCACAGAGTGCATCTCGCGGCCTCGCGCCTTGTTTTAGTTTTCGTCTTGTTTTTTCTACTGCCACTGGTCTCCACTGCCACTGGTCTCCTCTACCCCCATCCCCCCACCCATTGCTGGTACCCTCAACCCTTTTTTTTTGCGTGCGCCTCACAATGTATATCTGTGTCCACAAAAATAAGGGACGTGTTTCCTCCTCGAACCTTGCGCAGCCCAGTCTGAAGCAGCCTGGGTTTATCCAGAGGCATTTGCACCAGTGTTTAGCGTGCGTCCATACCCTGTCCCAACCACTGCAAACAAGAAACATGGGTTTACTGTAGAGCTAGATCTGTACTTCCGGGGGTGGCTAAGCAATACTACAGTTTTCTTACACTTAAAAATGCTCCCACCATCAGAAGGCAACATGCTGGTATTTCATGTTCTCACTTCTCTCCGCTGGTCCCCTCAGCTGCAGATTGAGCGCATCCCTGGAGCTTCGCTTTTCGCAGACTTTCCTTCTGTTCTAACACCTTGCCTCTCTGTCCCGGGTCAGGGACGGAGCTTGGGCGCTCCTTATTGGCTGCCTGTGACTCTAGTCTGCATGAGCTTGTTCAGCGCGAGCTTTGCTGCTCCGTCTGCCGGGAGTCTGTCAGCTCTTAGTGGTGCTTCACTGCCTGCTGTGGAGCGTTCCTGTGGCGCGAGCTGATTTTGCTTGTTGTTGCGTGCCTGCTACGCAAGACTTTAGAGCCTGTTCCTGCAGCTCTAGCCCTGCCCCAGCAGCCGTTCACAGGAAGTTAGTGCCTGGAAACCCGAAGGTGAGGCATGCAAGTCTTGCTTCATCCACCACCTTGTGTCTTGTGAGAAGACCCCAGCTGTTGGTCACAGGGATGGCGGCCCCCCGTCTGGTCCTGCTACTTCTCCTTATGCCGCTTCGGAGTGCCCAATGCACGCCCTCCCGCGCCGTCTACCTTAACCATTGGGCAGTGCGTGAGCTCGGGGGACCGGATGAGGCGGATAGGGTGGCGTCCAGGTACGGATACCGCAACCTAGAGCAGGTAAGATCAGACCGTGTAGCTCGTACAAACTAAGAGGGCATATATCCCACAGGGACAGAGACTACTCTTCCACCGCAACTCATACCCAGCCCACGATACAGTACTTGTGCACCTCATGCAACAATGGCAGTACACCCACGTGGAAAACCTCCTGGTAATATACCCAATGTTGAATACTTTTTGCTAGTTCAACCCGTTCTAAAACTTTGCCCCTTTATGCAAGTCTCACTAGTGGTGCAAACATTGATGCTATTGATTTTAGTGCTCCTATGTGCAACCCTTTATGTTGTTGTGTCTAATGCAGCACTTAATACTCACTCCTGCCTGCAAAACACAAATCAAGTGATGAAACACAAATCTTGTTTCACTCTAGACTCGTGCTAATTAATCAATAAATGCATATGAAGGAAGTCCATGTGTTAGGAGGTCATTGGTATTTCTCACGAAGAGAGTGCGTTTTTGATGGAAAAGGTTGCCGTATTTTCCACCAGCGACTCATACGTTGTTTTATTTTTTTATTAATTCCCACCGCCATCAGCAGGTGTGATTCCTGTACCCTCATGAGAGTAAAGAGTCCATTCCTCCCTTCCACATTCAGCCCCAAGACTTGAGTTAGCAGCAGGGCTTGTGGCAAGCAAGCCACTTTCTATTACATTTTCAATCCTAGAAAGGACTTTGAAGATGAATCTCCACAATTTTAGGCCAAACGCATATCATGTGTCCGTCCTGTTAATTATTTCGGTATTCACTGCTTTGTAACGCCGCTCCAAGTTCTGCAGGCACTGAATTACACAAACAGTCCATACTGCGTAACTCTAATTTGAATGAGTACGTACTAGACTGACTGCAGCTCTATTCTATAGGTTTCTGCTAACTATAACACAAACCAGCATTGGCATAGCCAAGAGGTCTCACCTTTGGGACCTTATAAGTGTTTAGCCATGCAACAGTTGATGTTGTTGCACCACTTATACTGTGCTGGATAACTAAACACTTATAAGGTCCCGACGGCGAGACCTACTGGCTATGCCAATGCTTGTTTTTTATGGCTCTTATGTGCTGAAGAATGTGTTAAGTCAATTTACTTACTGTGCTCCCAACGTATCTTTGACCACATGAGCACTCCAACACAAATTACAAATGGGGTTTCACAGGTCATCTACTCCTATCTTGCTGACTTTTCCATTTTGCGTCTCAAATTGGGTCTTATTGTAGCATAAGGACAAGCTTTGCACTTTTTGCACTTCCAAAACCCTTCTTATTTTTAGTGAGCCAATTCCCAATTGCTATTCCCCCGATTTTCTCTTCTGGTTGCATGTAATTGCTCGGCAGTCTATCTCCTAAGGAAGGTTTTTTTTATTTAATGTGATGTAGGGGCATTCAGAGATTGAATCTTTCAAGATCTCGTCCATCTTTAGGATCTGCCAGTTCTGTTTCAGAAGTTCTCCTATTTTGCGATAGGATGAATTCTATTCCATTATATATGAACCTTGTGGGTTCTTCTACATCTTTCTTATTCATGTTTTTAGGTTTCACTACCAGTCATCTCTTTTCCTTTTTCTAACTCTCATCAGTGCTTCATCCAATAGTTTTATCGAGTATCCCCTTGCTTGAAAGTGCCGGTACATTTCTCCTTTTTGTAACTCGCATTATTCCGTTTCCGAGTAATTCCTTCTTGCATGGAGGAATTTCCCATAGGGGACACTCCATTATAGGGCACGTGGATGCCCACTGTTGGCATGAAGGATGCTATTGTTACTGGTAGCTTTCTTGTGGATCTTTGTACATAATCTGTCATCCTTCAGATACACACTGATGTCAAGTTATTTATCTCTGTGTTGCTGATCTTGAAGGTGAATTTGAGCTTTTGTGAATTGTTATTCAAGACTCAATGAATCCCTCAAAGTAATTTCTTACACATTCCCATATTAGAAATAAATCAAATATAGCTGGCCCATGTGATGACCTGGTCCGCTTTAGCCATGTTCTGCACATTCGACACAGTCTCTGCCTCCCACCAACCCAAGGTGAGGTGTGTATAGTTTGGTGCAAAGGATGTCCCCAATGGCTGTGCCTTGCCTTTGGAGACAAAACACTGCTTGTTGAATAAAAAGACACTGTGCCAGAGACAGGAATCCATCATTTCCATTATCATTCTGGAATGCTCTAAAAGCGGACACTGACATT
Source organism: Triturus cristatus (assembly GCF_964204655.1). NCBI lineage: Eukaryota > Metazoa > Chordata > Amphibia > Caudata > Salamandridae > Triturus > Triturus cristatus. The sequence continues at coordinate 488,728,468 of NC_140595.1, forward strand.
AGGAAGCATTCAGAGGCTCTCATGCTATCTGAATGCTGGAAGGAGGTGTACAACAGCACCACATCAACTGTGGTCATCCAATAACATGATTTCCAGGATATGCCATCTATTCAATTTAGAAAATCTTGTGAATCCCCGAGATAGAATGGCAATGTGGCCACATATGGAAGAAGCCAATACATCTTTAAGCATGTTCAAGGAGGGATCCAATTGGGCTCACAATAGGTCTCCTTGATGGATTATTTTTGTTCTTATGGACTTTCGGCAGAAATAAATGGTGGGGGTCAGAGGATGATCAGTTCTTAAATATCAATATTCATCATCATTCAACAGTTCTTTTCGATGCCAGCTTGTCAATGTTTTATGGAATACCTCCATGAATTCCTACGAGGAATCCCACTATAGTTTCTGAAAGTGTTCCCTATTCCTTAATTTCCCGTTGGCTTCTGCAATGTACTGTTCCTCATTTAGGATTACAACATTACCCCCTTTGTCAGAAGCTTTGATGTTAATACTCCCATAATTCCACAAACCTGTGAGTGTCCCCCAATCATTTTCAGTCCTGTTTTGGGGTTTGTTTCCTGTTTTCTTCAGATTGTTTTTGTTGAACCTGTGCAATCCCACTGTTACTATTTCTTGAAAAACATCTTGTTGCTAGGTGGAAGTTGCGGGCACAACTTCAATTTGGACCTGCAACTTGCTTATTATTGATTTGTTTATTGGAAACCCCCAAGGACTCACAGAACTGAGAATCTGGCATGCCTTCTGCACCCTCTTGAGTTGGTGCATCCTCTGCTTCCGTAGTCAGGGAGGTTAACATTCTCAGATGTGCCACGTCCTCTGATGTTAGTACAGATATCGTATTCCTTCTTCCTTTACATTTTTCACTGTTCCCTTGTTTGGTATTCGTTTTCTGTGAGAAGTATATTTTTACATTCAACTTCGTTGAGAATTTGTGCAGATCTATCCTGGTAGTTGCCAGGTCTATCATTACCAGGAGGTAAAATGTGAGACCGTTGTTCAGTAAGTTCATATGTTTGTTATTCAATTGTTTGGTCAAAAGGTTTAAAACTAGACTTCTGTCTATTTCCATGGTCATAGTTTTCCTTTGGAAACTTGTCCTCTTCCTACTCCCTTTGGACCTCCTTGTCCTCCATCTGGTGGTGAAGCATTGCCTCCAGGAGGGGTCCCTCTCTCTTCTCATTTCTATCAGATACAGCCTCATTTATCTGGGAAAATCCAACCTGGGCATTGAGGTTGTTGGCCCCTCGCCCCGAGCTGATTTCTGAGCTGTCCACATTCATTTGGTTTGTTTCTGTGCCCATCTTCTTTTCCATGGTGTGTCTATTGTACAGATGGCATCAGTGATGTCAGGAGTGATGCAATATGTGAAGTCATAAGCACTGCACTGCTTGGCGTAAGTTATACTTAGCTCAGGTACATATAAGTGCTGAATTTCCATGGTTTTAAATAAGTGAAATCGGAGACCAACTATAACGTCCCTGTAACCTTTGTTTGTCAGAGAATTTCTACACTTTTTAAAAAGTCTATTCCGTAACTATAACGTCCCTGTAACCATTGTTTTCGTCAGTGAATTTTTAAGGTTTTTTAACGTTAATTCCCAACTGTAACGTCCCAGTATCCTTGTTTTTTTTGTGAATTTAAAAGGTGTTTCCTAACTGTAACCTTTGAGTGTGTGTGTGTGAGAGAGAGAGAAGAGAGAAGAGAGAAGAGAGAAGAGAGAGAAGAGAGAAGAGAGAGAAGAGAGAAGGAAGAGAGAAGAAAGAGAGAGAAAGAGAAAGAGAGAGAGAAAGAGAGAAAGAGAGAGAGAAAGAGAGAGAGAAAGAGAGAGAGAGAAAGAGAAAGAGAAAGAGAAAGAAAGAGAGAGAGAGAGTGAGAGAAAGAGAAAGAGAGAGAGAGAGAGAGCGAGAGAGAAGCTGTATACGTCAGTGTGTGAGTAGCTGTATAGGTCAGTGTGTGAGTAGCTACATAGGTCAGTGTGTGAGTAGCTACATAGGTCAGTGTGTGAGTAGCTACATAGGTCAGTGTGTGAGTAGCTACATAGGTCAGTGTGTGAGTGTCTGTATGGGTCTATGATTGGGTGTGGGAGTTGTTGTCACGGTGTGGAATTGGTTTTCAGGGTGTGTAAGTGGCTGTATGGGTCCGTGAGTGAGTGGCTGTATGGGTCTGTGAGAGAGTGGCTGTATGGGTCTGTGAGTGAGTGGCTGTATGGGTGCGAGAGCGGCTCTATGGGTTCTTGAGTGGGTGCGTGAGTGTCTGAGTGGGTCCGTGAGAGTGTGTCTGAGTGGGTCCGTGAGAGTGTGTCTGATTGGGTCCGTGAGAGTGTGTCTGATAGGGTCCGTGAGAGTGTGTCTGATAGGGTCCGTGAGAGTGTGTCTGATTGGGTCCGTGAGAGTGTGTCTGATTGGGTCCGTGAGAGTGTGTCTGATTGGGTCCGTGAGAGTGTGTCTGATTGGGTCCGTGAGAGTGTGTCTGATTGGGTCCGTGAGAGTGTGTCTGATTGGGTCCGTGAGAGTGTGTCTGATTGGGTCCGTGAGAATGCCTCAGTGAGAGTGTGTCTGATTGGGTCAGTGAGAGTGTGTCTGATTGGGTCAGCGAGAGTGTGTCCGATTGGGTCAGCGAGAGTGTGTCCGATTGGGTCAGCGAGAGTGTGTCCGATTGGGTCAGCGAGAGTGTGTCCGATTGGGTCAGCGAGAGTGTGTCCGATTGGGTCAGCGAGAGTGTGTCCGATTGGGTCAGCGAGAGTGTGTCCGATTGGGTCAGCGAGAGTGTGTCCGATTGGGTCCGCGAGAGTGTGTCCGATTGGGTCCGCGAGAGTGTGTCTGATTGGGTCCGCGAGAGTGTGTCTGATTGGGTCCGTGAGAGTGTGTCTGATTGGGTCCGTGAGAGTGTGTCTGATTGGGTCCGTGAGAGTGTGTCTGATTGGGTCCGTGAGAGTGTGTCTGATTGGGTCCGTGAGAGTGTGTCTGATTGGGTCCGTGAGAGTGTGTCTGATTGGGTCCGTGAGAGTGTGTCTGATTGGGTCCGTGAGAGTGTGTCTGATTGGGTCCATGAGAATGCCTCAGTGAGAGTGTGTCTGATTGGGTCAGTGAGAGTGTGTCTGATTGGGTCAGTGAGTGTGTGTCTGATTGGGTCAGCGAGAGTGTGTCCGATTGGGTCAGCGAGAGTGTGTCCGATTGGGTCAGCGAGAGTGTGTCCGATTGGGTCAGCGAGAGTGTGTCCGATTGGGTCAGCGAGAGTGTGTCTGATTGGGTCAGCGAGAGTGTGTCTGATTGGGTCAGCGAGAGTGTGTCTGATTGGGTCAGCGAGAGAGTCTGATTGGGTCAGCGAGAGAGTATGATTGGGTCAGGGTCGGTGACTGTGTGAGTGTGTTGGTGAAAGTGTGTCGAAGTGGGTTGGTGAGAGAGTGTCTGGGAGGGTTGGTGAGAGAGTGTCTGGGAGGGTTGGTGAGTGTCTGGGTGGGTTTGCGAGTGCCTCCATGAGTGTGTCAGTCTGTGAGTGACTGCGAGTTTGAGGGGGGGTGCGTGAGCCCGTGAGGGGGTGCGTGAGCCCGTGAGGGGGTGCGTGAGCCTGTGAGGGGGTGCGTGAGCCTGTGAGGGGGTGTGTGAGCCTGTGAGGGGGTGCGTGAGCCTGTGAGGGGTGCGTGAGCCTGTGAGGGGTGCGTGAGCCTGTGAGGGGTGCATGAGCCTGTGAGGGGTGCGTGAGCCTGTGAGGGGTGTGTGAGTGTGAGGGGTGCATGAGTCTGTGGGTAGGTGTGAGTGCCAGGGTGGGAGCGGGTCTGTCAGTGGGTGTGTGAGGGCCGGAGTGTGTGAGTGGATATCTAAGTATCTATGTGAGTGACTGGGCCACAACAGAACCGCACCGGCCCCTTTATCCAATAAGCGTCCACAGTTATGCACAAAATATCTACTCAAGTGGAGTACTTTCTTCCGGTTAATTAGTAACTGCTAATGCGTAGGATAAGTGTCAAGTGCGTATCTACACTACATCTGTGTAATGGATCACAAGGAAATGCCTCCAGTGACCTTGTGTGCATTTCAGCAATGTGATTGTTCCTTTTGCATCTTTATTCATAAATCTGTGATAACAAGAACCCTCCTTTAGGAGGACAAGAAGACTGCAAAGAGGTAAATAGCCACCAAACAAGGGTACTTCCTTTAAGCCATATGAAGTAAGTTCTTCTTAGTTTGTTTGAATAATGGCTCCAGAAGGAGGGCTGTGCGGCCCCCATCCTTCTCTGTGCACGGGCCGGCCCCAGGGAGTTAGTGCCGAACGGCTCCCTTGCCAGTATTATATATTTTATATGCCCCAGGGAGGTGGTGGTCCCCCGGGTCCCAGGGGGTCCGCCCAACCCCAGCAAATTTTTTTTTATTGCCCCATGGAGGTGGTGGTGGGGACCGCATGCCCCCCCCTCCATTGTTACACAAAAAGCCCCGGGGAGGTGATGGTCCCCAGTGCTTTTTCGTAGCCCGGGAGAGACTCCACGCGGCCCCCTTCCATTTTTTAAACCCCCAGGGAGGTGGTGGTCCCTGGGGTTCTGAGGACCTCAGTAGGGGGGCCCGGGGCACCCCGTCTTTTTAAAAAAAATAATAAAAAAAATCCCAGGACTTGGCGCACCCTGGGGCACTTATCAAAACAAGCACGGGAGCCCATGCTTATATTTTTTTTCCAAGGGAGTCGTGGATCCGGCTGCGATTCAGACCGGATTTAAAAAAATATATGCTTTCTTGCCCTGGCAGGGGCGCAGGGGAACCTCAGGACCAGGGCTACAGGGTCAGGGTATTCCTGTCCCACCCCTGCCCCCTTTTTTCTCTTTTTGGGGGGGGTGGACTCGCTGAAGCAGAGTCCCAGGATGGCTGCTAACACTTCCAGGCTCTCAGCACGAGATCAGGAGGGTTCGCGGAGTCATTGCGTCTCTAGATATCCAAATTTGGTTTCCTTTAAATATTTCAAAAACTAGTGAACGGATTTACACCAATTCACAAAAAGGTCGCTTTCTGGACCAACAGCTACCTTTCTGCCAAATTTGGTGTAATTCCGTACAGCGTTCTCGCTGAAGTCATGTCTAAAATTCCTGTGGGAATTATCATGGGAAATGCACTTTTTTATCCCTCCCTTCCTTTCCTTGGCCCCCGCTTGACAGATCATCCTGAAACCTTCCATGCACAAGACCCAACTTGACACTTTTCTTTAAATACTTTGTGTAGATTCATCAAACGGCGCCAAAGATATAGGCAAATCTAAAAACGCTTTTCCTATGTAAACTAGGTCCTAACTAGAAATACCTACTGGTGACCGCCAGTAGGTAATATATATATCCACGTTGTAGTTATAGTTGAGGTTTCCAGAAATAGGATTCCTCAGATTTTTTGATCTGTAATAAGTTTGCGCCCCAAGACAAATCTTCACAAAACTTTCTAGACCTATAGCTTTTTCTACATGGGCATATGACACATATGTAAATTCTTCTCCCAATGCATTTTCCATAGACTTTTGTATTAAACGTAGCACAAAAAGATTATAGATAATAATGTGCCATTGATCATTTTTGGTAGTACAGGCAAGTGGGTAAGTATTTTTAAAGATATAGGGCATTTTAACTTAGCAATGTTTTCTGTGGCCTTGGAAGTTTTGTGATACATGCAGAGGACAAGACATTATGACAGCCATTAGCCAATCATTAGCCTGGTCATAGGCATGTACCGCAGCATATCATGGCACAATACATAATTTTCAGACTTATAACTTTAAAACTACTCACACTAGTCACACCTACTCCACCCTACAACACTCCAAACCGCAACACTCTGCCACTCCACTGTGCGCCACTCCATGCAAGTCTGTGCGCCACTCCACTCTATGCAACTCTTCTGTATACCACACCACTCTGCATCACTCTACGCTATTCCACCTTCACTCTAGTCTACACCACTCAAATGTATGCTTTTCCACTCTACAAAACTCGATGCCACTCTACACCATTCCACCACACATAGACACTGCACCATACTCAACGACAGTCTTTGCACCTCCACTCTACCTCACTATAGTCCACAGTATCACACTCCAGTGTACAAAAATGTACATCTGTCAATTTGAGTCTACAGCACTCTACTTTAGTCTATGCCACTCTACGCAATTCCCTCTATGCCGCCCATAACCTTAACTATACGCTAAACTGAGACACTACTCCACTCTAATCCACTGTACTTACACCACTCAACTCTACAACAGTCTATGCCACTCCACTCTACCATACTGTACCGCACTCTATTCTACAGTACTCCTTTGTACAACGTTGTAATCCACTCTGTGGCACTCCACTCTACAGCACTTTCCAATACTCAAACACACCAGTCCATTCCACTGTACAACACACAACAACATGCTAAGCCAGTCTACTCTACAACATGCTACTCCACTTTACTCCACTACCCTAAACTTTACCACACTCTGCCACTGTAGGACATTCCACTCTACACCCTTTCACTCTACCACACACTACTCCACAAGACTCTACTACACTCTGTGCCACTCTCTATGCCCCTACACTACACTGTGCAACCCTCAACTCTATGCCCTTATGCTCCACTGTAAAACAATCTACTCCACAACACTTTCCAACAGTATACAACACACCACTCCACATTAGTGTACAAAACACTATTCTAATTTATGACAACTCTGCTCTATGCTACGCCTCTCAACTCTACTGTACGCCACGCCACTATGACACTTTACTCCACTGTTTGCTACGCCACTCCACTCTACAACACTACAATCTATAACACTGCAATGCACTCCACTCTTCTACTCGCTACTGTGCGACAAGTCACTCGACAAAACTGACTCTACAATTTGAACACATTTTTAAACGAATAAACATTTAAATTCAATGAAAAAAAACAAAGGTTAAACCTTAGTTTTAGTTAGGAAAACTTTATTTTTTCTTTCTATACAATCCAAACCTAATCTACATAGCAATTAAAAATTCAAAATTTATAGTTATACCTTAAATTTATAATTTACGTACCACCTTCACATTACTGCAACATTATTTATTCTTTCTATGCAAACCACACTTAAAAAACACAAGCATTAGACATTCTATAGCTATAACTGAAATTTTTCAGGTGATAAAATGTATTGATTAAGAATGATATTGAGCTTATGGCTCGGTGAAGTTATTGGCTAAGCATTGGGGACTGTCTACGATTATAAAAGGAATTTAGGATCCTGCTGGCTGAACAAGACACTGCCCTGCACCAGTACACTGATGACACACAATTATACAGCAAACTGCCATTAGAATTCACAGCTTAAGGCACTGCCTGGATATCATTCAGCTGTGTTTTTCACTCTCTACTTTAACAGTAATACAAGAAATAGAGAGTTTCCTCTCAAGACCACGCTTGCACATTCAATATTTAATAATTAACACGGCGAAACGCCTCTCGGATGAACTACTTATTCAAATCACCATAGCAGAGAATGGCCTAAAAACAGGAGTCTCTATCACCTCATTTAAGTCAAGACTAGCGGAAATAAATGAAGAAATGAATGAACATAAAGACTTCCTAACCAAGCAGAAGATCACAAAGCTCCAAAAAGACCTGAAAAGGTTCAACAAAGAGAAGGTTTATCCCTATACAAATGAAGAGTATATCTTTCAGAACTATGACACAACTTCTGATGAAGGGAGCAGCACGCGATCTAGCAGAACCGGATCATTTGGCAGCGATTCAAGCCATGAAGGGCAACGATACAATCAACACACCAGAGGAACATCACAATCAACACGCCCTCCCTTGTTCCAGAATCCTCCGCTACCACCTCAATTCTCTCATCCATCTTTCCAACCACCAGGCTATCCAGGACAATGGATGGGACCACCACCCATGTGGCATATACCTCCCAATCATCATATTCTGCCGACTCATTTCCAACAATTCCCGAACCCACCTTTTCACAACAGAGGGAGGGGCAAAGGAAGAGGCAGAAGAAGAGGAAGTTACAAGAAGGTACAATGGCAAGACCAGGAACCAATGACGCTACGGAGCCAGACCAGAGGTCAGAGACCTTAGTGGTGAACCTTTCATCAAGACCACTAACAGACAAAGAGATCACGCTTCTGGAAAAGGGGTTGGGATTTGTCCCCACACCTAGAGAAGATCCCTTTAGACTCCATCAAGAACTTCATCAGTTCTTCAGAAAGCTTAGACTAAAGGCCTTCTTCCAAGGTAAACCGGACAACCCTTCCACGGAGACTGGTCTGAAAAAACCTTCAAAGTTTACACCCACAACCGCTATGACACCACATGAGGTCCTCACCTACGAACAAGCGGTCCTAAAAGACATTGGAGCACTGAATCCAAAGCGACCGTACGATAATCTATCAAAGGAAGAAAGGACGACACTTCGAGCCATCACCGAAGATCGAAATATCATAATAAAACCGGCGGACAAGGGTGGAGCAATTGTCATCCAAGACCAAGAGATCTACGATAGAGAATGCATCCGCCAACTGGCCAATACCACATACTACGAAGTAATCACAGAGGATCCCACGAGGCGCCTTTTGACCAGGATTAAGAGCATGGTCTGTGAAGCTTCCACTGAAGGCTGGATCTCACAACAGGAAGCCAATTTTCTCATGACAGAAGACCCTCGGACCCCGTATTTCTACACACTTCCCAAGATACACAAGGGGGTTAACCCCCCTCCGGGCCGTCCGATCGTCTCTGGCATTGACTCTGTTCTAGAACCCCTAAGCAAATTCTGCGACTTCTATCTACGCCCCCTTGTGAGTAAGACCCCCACCTACTTAAGGGACACTACAGAGGTCCTCAATCTCATCGATCTCTTTCCAAATGCAGACGAAATAGACTTCCTAGTAACAATGGACGTGGAAGCCCTCTACACGAACATACCACAGGATGCCACGTTGGAAGTATTAGAGGACACCCTCAGGGACATTAATCCCTGGCCTTACATCACCCCCATTCCATTCATTTGCGAATGTGCTTCCCTCGCTCTGAAAGAAAATTTCTTTGCCTTCAAAACCCAACTATTTCACCAGATACAAGGCACGAGCATGGGAAGCACATTCGCGCCGAGTCTGGCATGCCTTTACATGGCTCATTTTGAGGAACAACACATTCTAGGAGAGAACAACCCCTTTAATGAACATATTCTTCTATGGCGCCGTTATATTGACGATGTCATTTTATTCTGGCGAGGGACTGAAGAACAATGCATGGAATTCTGCAATTGGGTTAACACTCTCAATCCTTACCTGAAATTTACCAGCACAAGATCACGCCATAAAATTCCCTTTCTAGATCTCCTTATATCATTGGAGGATGGTTGCCTACACACGACCAACTACAAAAAGCCGACAGACAGGAACAATCTCCTGGTCTATGACAGTCACCACCCTAGAGCACTCAGAAATAACCTCCCAGTAGGCCAATTCCTACGTCTGCGGAGGAATTGTGACACCAGAAAGGAATTTGAGATACAGTCTGATCTTCTCAGTAATAATCTGGCTCAACGACAATACCCTAAAAACATCATTCGTCAAGCCCAAAAGCGAGCCAGGAACAGCCCCAGAGAATCTCTTCTTGAAATAAAAGAAAAACCTGCATTAGACACCATTACGTGTGTAACAACCTTCACACCCAGTTCCAACAATGTACGAAAGGCCATCAAGAAACATTGGTGTATACTGAATTCAGGATCATTTGACCCTGGCCCACCACCTTTGTTCGCATTTAGACGAACACAGAACTTGAGACCACCTGGTTCACACTAGGCCAAAACCACAAACCACACCACAAAGTACACTCTGGTCTTTACCACCAGTAACAGGCCACTATCCGTGTGGCTCCTGTTCTACATGTGCTGAGACCATGGTTTCGAAAGAAATCGATTTGGGCCTCGAGACTCCTTGGCGCCAAACCAAACACACAAATTGCAACACGACCAACTGTGTCTACACCATCGTCTGTCCTTGCAACATGAGATATGTGGGTATGACCACAAGAGCAGCTAAGATTCGTATAGGGGAACACAAGAGTACCATTAGACGAGGCAAAACAAACACGAAACTGTTGACACATTTCGCAGAACGGGGACACACAGCGAATAGCTTAAGATGGACCATCATTGTCTCCAATCCTAACTGGACAAAACGAACTTTGTTCAGACAGGAGCAACGATGGGTCCACAGATTGGGATGTGACACCAGGGGCTTGAATGATGAAATTCCATGGGTTGAGCTTATACGACACCTTAGTAGGATCCATTCTTTAAGAATCTGTTCTAATTACAGAGATAATTACGATCCTCCAAGACACTAATCATGGTGTGACCACTCCCAGACCCTTTTCTAGAAACTCCGGATAACGAGTCCGTTATTACCCCCAACACGGCTCATATCAGAGGATTCCACACCACTCTTTTTCAAATTCACATGGCGTAATAACGAACTTTCCCGTGTCTGAATGAAGACACCACACAGAATCTACTTACTCTTTCTCACATGCCGGGAAGTTCGAAGTCCCGTGACGTATGCAATCACATCCCCCTGCCAGATACACACCCCCGGTTTCTATAACAACCAAAAAGCTCACGTTACGTACAATCCCCATGGTTACCAGGACTGACAATCACATAACGACCAATAAGGTGCGGCGGAACCCAGAATCACCTAGACAACGCATGACGCCACGTCATGACGTAACCATTCAGAGTCCCGGGACCGCCCCCACCCGGAACTAACAACTACCAATTATTGGGCTTTAAAACGGGGCTTCGCAACTTCCTTCGTTCATCCCAGCGTTGTTCGGAGGAGGGGTAGGTCACTTCACCCTTGGCGAAAGAGCACCCGTGAGTATTAACTCGTATCCAACGAGGTGAGCTTAAACGCATTGTTTGCGATCGATACCGATGACAATCTTTGTTTTTCCCTATCCAGTTTCTCTTTTTGCCTACTCCGCGCTGCTGATGGAGCCCAGTCCCTATACTTCCAGGGTAGGCTTAATCATGTAGCTCTATACTTGGAAAAGAACCTCACGATCTATAGCATTCCAAGTTCTTGCCATGAACTTTATCTAGTGCTTTTACACAGGTTGTTGAAGACTCAACGGTGGTACCCGAGTAGTGTTAATAAACCCAATATCACTCACACCCCACCATAGCGGTCTCAAGCATGTTGTTGAATACGGCTCCAACACTAGTTACCTGTACCTGCATGCAATCAATTGTGAAGCATGGTTATTTTACTTTACTGCCCGTGCTGGGCCACAGTGCGATCACAATAGATCCTGTTTACCAGAGTTTGTGTTATATATATTTTTTCTCTCTCCCCTATCCATGTGTGTACCTTTCTTTGTGTATTTTCTTTTAGGTTGGGTAAAGGTTATCCATACAAGAAGGACTACCTAACAGCGCGAGGACGCTGCATTTACCTACTATTGAGGTATCACAGGTTTACAACACACAAACCTCTTTTTGAAACCTGTTCCCCTACATTCACTATTGTTTTATTCACTTATAGATCGGTCCTGACGAAGCGCATCGGGATCCCTTAAGGACCCACCTTTAAGCGCGAAACATGTTGACCAATTTTTATTAGGACTCACATGCACCCTCCTGAGAGCAGCAGTTATCACCACATCTGCCCTCTTTATTTCTTTTCCAAGAGGAGCTCCAGGATCACCATTTTAACCGTTACTAGGTAGAGTTGCGAATAAAGGTCAAATACTCTATCAATTAATTTTTAAACACACCACTCACCACCTTGTAGATAGGCCCACACACCCCCATGCACAACTGCGGCGTCTCCGAATAAAAGATCTCCGACAAAGAGCCCTCTCGCGGGGCCCGTGGGGGACTGCAGCGCCACCCCCACGAGGAGCAACGCCCCATGATGAAGCAAGACACTCGAAAGGGTGTGTGAGGGCACTATATACAAAAGGAGAAATTCCCCACTTTCTACCCGATCTGTCTACACTTTGAGAGCACACACTACCCTCTTTAGGAACAGCTACCCTCTCAATACATACACGTGATTCTGAGGGAGCACGGGTACTGGACCTATCTCCAATTACGCTCCCGGTCCCCCCCTCTTTTTGTAGCATAATAACATTCAAGACCCAGCCTAAAGACTGTCTCCACAACATACAATTTAAATGCTTCTAACTCAGTCTCTCTCAACTAATGCCTAGTCCTTGGCATGGTACTTTAATTCCATTCTTTTGCTAAAAGACCATGGAAAGATGACATTGTAGAAAAATTAGTTCCAAACCACTTGTTTCGCGCCACACAAACAGCTCATGGCTACAGATCGAACTGCTGATCAGATATTCTCTACAATTGGCATGAAAGCAGAATTTTACTTAGTAAGCATGCGTTCAATGGTTTGGTGTAAATCTATTTAGTAGTTTAAGAGACCTAAGCGTTTTAACCACAACCGCGTGGTAGATGAACCAGCCCCTCATCTCCACGGTGTGCCTAATCATGGGAGAAGTATTACTGGAAAGAGGAGAGTCTCCCATTTCCAGTGATGCCTCTTTTAAAATTATTCCTGCTTGCTGATTGTGGACACGTGACAATTCACAATCAGGATTCACTAGTAGACGCCTGAAAGATTTTGTAGGGGCGTTACCCGCAAAGAGTATATAACCATTTATTGTATATTCCCTTCCTAGGTGGTTGGGGTTGATCTGGCCCCCAAGCAGGGTATAATCCAACCTACACCCCAGAGTGGCAATTTGTTTTTGGTTCTGCCTGCCCAGGGGCTTTCTACTTCTCCCCTCTACCCGGCAAAAAATCATGACATGACAGATTCTCCCTTTTCCATTGGTGCCACTCTGCAATAGATTCTTGCCGAGGCATTGCATTTGGGAACACGATCCCTGGAGCAGGAATCCACCAGGCCACTATAGATTTTCTTTGGAGAGGGAGGAGGTATTCCCTCCAAACTCACAAGGGGATAACAAAATATCTTTTAGACATTGGGCAACAGTTCAACCCATTTCGCCCATTGACTTATTTCCCTTTATTGAGGACAAGTGGCTTTCAGCCAGCCCTCTTCACCCATTTCTACATTTTTCTGTCATTTACATTTGCCTTAGTCCACTTCTGCCATTGGCTACATTCACTGAGGGCATTCAGCACTTTCATAAAGAGCATATCCTCACATCAAGTAGTTCCTTTTAGAGCGAGAGACTACAATGGCAATATGTTATTTTTGAGACCCAAATAACTACATTTTAATTTGGCTTATTATATGTGTTACAAGCTGAAGAGATGTAATATTTTTTGTCATTTAGCTTCTTCAGAGAAATTCTTCGCATAAAAGCCATGTGTTTTTTTTTTTTTATTGAGGCTTGTGTTTTCATTGGGGTCACATTGCAGAGATCAGTCAATATTTTCAATGTGAACCGAAACATTCTCCTAAAAGCACCTTCACTTGAGTTGAACATAATTTTTTGGGGGGGCTCTAAATGCTTCCTCCAAATTCTCAGGTGGAAAATGATCATGAATCATATAGACAACATATTCGCATTACACTACAATATAAAGAAGAAAAGATAACTTATTGTCAGTACTCTCTCACATGCACAGTATTGCACTCTCACATTCAGCTCACAGTGCACTTAGCATTCTCAGTGTATTACCATTGCTTAGAGTACCTCAGGATTATTCTACCTAGCACTAGGTATTTCGCGGAAGAAAGCTTTTGTTATTTAACAGAGTTGGCACATCTTTGGATGACTGCTGCCCAAGCCCCAACTCACATAATAGAGGATCTCTGAGCCATGTTCTGATACCTAGACTATATCTCAGGCAGAGTATTATAAATCAAACTCTAGAAGTGTGTTTTTCAGTTGATGGATTTCCACCCTCTGATGACAAGGCTCCCACCGATTCTGAAGAACATGGCCACAGCAGTCATAATGTCCCTTTAAAACACAATCGGTGCAGATAGGAGACAGTAGCATTGTAGCCCAATCCAGAGTGCAGGCAGGTACGGTGCAGAGAACAGGGAGAGTGCTCACTTCGTAGACCCCTACTAGATTTCATCTAGAAATTCCCCAATTTAATGGAGATACTGCATGTTAAGCCAATAATGCACATTTTTTGCCTACTGACTACTTCCATCTATTTGAGGATGAAGTGTTCCCTGAGAAAACTGTGCACCGTATGTGTGTGCAGAACAGTTTCTGAGGGAGCATGGAGGCACTCTGGTGACTCATTCTAGGACACAAATGTGAACTACTATTTCACATGGGCGGGTTGAAAACATTCCTGGCCCTTATACTCCTCAAGGGAATAGTGCACAAACTAACAGTGCCTTACTGTTCGATTCAAATGGTTTGGACAATACCCAGCTTCGCATTAGTCATGACCAGAGACAGTTTTTTGATTCTATAGTGTATGCTACGTTTTAATGATAATTCTGCTGCATTGCCCTGGAATAATCCAAACCATGACAGATTGTTAAAGATTTGCTATGTTGTGGAACGTTTTTCTGCCAAGTTTCCAGAGATTTATACTCCTGGAAAGAACATAGCAGTCAATGAGTCATTGATCTTGTACAAAGGGCATCTGCTTTCAGGCAATACATACCAAGCACAAGAGCTCATTATGGCATCAAGATGTACATGTTGTGCTGGAACTTCACATTTTAAAGATACTGACAGAGAAGACACTGGGACGGACTCCATTATAAATCCTGTAGGTTGCCCTTTCACAGTAGGAATTCATGAAAAGACTGTAAGGGAGCTTGCGCAATGACTCTTTCATAAAGGTTGCAATCACTATGCAGACAAATTCTATACAGGAGTGCAGCTGTTCAGTGAGCTGCACAAAGCTGGCACTATAGCTTGTGGTACAAATTGGAGTCCCCCAAATGATTCCCTAAGGAGCTTGTTTGAACGAAGCACCAAAAAGTCCAGGGCAATGCGTTGTAATTTAGCAAAATGTTCGCTGTGAAATTCTCACATAGGCGTCAAGTGCACATGCTCACTAGAATTTACGATAATCATGGTTGGGGGGTGGTGGGGGTCAGTTGTCAGTGGTACACAAACCCAATTGCATACTGGATCACACAAGTACATTGGCGGAGAGGAAAAAAATGACCATGGACTTCAATCACGTTGTGCAAGTTCTAAAAACTTGCATTTGATAGAAGTTGGCTACCCACCTGATAAAATACAATGTGTGTGTGGTCTATTGTCAGACTATCACAGGAAGACGAATGTCCTTCTTCGACTTTCAATTAGCAGTTACTAATAGTCGTACTGCTGTAGAGTCAATAGCTTCTACTTTATCTGCTGTAGAGGACGTTGCAAGAATGCGTGATCGGCACCTAGTAGATCGCATTCCCGTAACAGAGGAAAAGAATAATTCATATTGCGGAAGCAGAGTTTTCGCTTGGCAAGGAAAGAGGAGTGACTATTGTTCTAACTGTGCCCACTGCCCATCTCTGCAAGGCCTGTTTTTCCCCAACTTGCCTCACTTTCACCACACAAAGTTCTGGGAAAATGACTTAGGTGGAGCAGTCAGAGTAACAGTTAGTATGTGTCTGTAAATGCTTGTGCATGGATACATGCCTTTCGCAGCGAATGACTTGACTAGCTATGCAATCTTTCAAAGTGTTCCATCTAATTTGAGAAAACCTTTCTAATATTACTCTCCATCAAAGAAGGACCAAAATCCACAACTCTTAATTCCTATATTAGCATTGAGCCCCATGTTTCTTCACTGGCTTCAGTAAATAGGTAAACATTGGTCATACTTGTGGCTTACTTTTCCACTTTCATCCTTTGCCAAAACGTGCCGGATATTCCTGTCCACCATACTTCAAGTGCATTACAGTCAATGGTAGACCAGACATGTCGCAATTTGACAGAATTCCTTGTCTGCCAAGCCCTAAGGGCCTCGGTGTTTCTGGAAGTGCTGTTTTGGTAACTTAGGAGAGTCTTCCCCAGCATGTTGACCCCCGTTTTCAAATTTAGTTATGCTCACTGTACGAGAGATGGTTTACAGTACAGCCTTTAGAACCCATCACCCTTCCTACCACGTAGCGGAAGCTGTTGGAGTAAGCACAGTGAGTGTGCTAAAGGGGCGTGAAAGGCAGGTCTTCCCGAACCTAAGAAGGTTACCATCGAGAAGCATTTGTAAAGACACCACATTGTATTAGTTAGGACTCAAAGTGAGACAGCGACATGAAGAGATAGTCCAGCTTAGCCTCAGCTCGTTTTCACTCTTAGATAGAAGGCAGAGGGTCAGAGTGACACACATCACAGCACTCATCTCTACTCACATATTCATATTACAAACACACACTTTTTCTAACCATGCATACAGGTACACCAGTAAATTCTGCTTGCTTATGGTTAAGGCAGCTCCCCAGTGATGAAGCAAGGCACTTACGTGGGTGAAGACATTTCATCCTTTTTCCCATCCATTTTCCAAATACAGTTTACGGTGTTTCAATGTTGCAGGTGGTTTGAGTACTTAGCCCCGGCCTTGGCTACCATCCAGGGAAACCTGCCAAGTCAAAACATTTCTGAAAAACTAGACACTGAGGGGAGTCCATAGTGGTGTGACTTGCACAGAGCCCACTCAGTTTCCGTACCAAGAATGCCCTGCAAGCCTCGACCTCCGGCTAATATAGTTTTCCTATGATTTTTGTGAGTGAAAGTTCAGAAAACTGCAGGGATTCACCCAGCGGTCACACACTTCTCCCAATACAAATTTCATCAATGTTCGCTGAAAACACGGGGCGTGGCCAGCCGCGGAAGCCAAATTGCACAGCTCCCGGCCAAGGCGGCAAAAACAGTTTCATCCTCTGTTAAACAATAGCCATCGGCCAAATTCTCGCCTAGAAATTAACCTCAGGCGCGACGGCCCTCAGTTGGAGCACCCTGCAACCGTTGGAGGGGCCAGATTCCAGCAGCACGGAGGCAACTTGGAGCGAGGCTTAAGGGCCACAAGAAGCAACTAACCCATGCGGAGGAGCACCGGCGCCAACCTATTCCGGAGGCACACAGAGATATGAGGAAGCAAGCGACCAGTCGGTTATTTGACCGACTGACACGGAGAGCCCTGCACTAACAACACTGGAGGTGAGGCCCAGCCACGATCTCCGCAGTGGTACACAGGCTTACAGGCCGAAGTCCTTACAGGCTCCGCTAGCAGCTAAGCGGGGGGCTGGCCCTGCGACGACACGGTGAGAGAAGGGCTCTCCAGGCTCCAGAGTACGACGAATAATATATGCTGGCATCGGGGGTATGCACGCCACAATACCTCCCTTCTTCTGGCCCAGTTTACCTAACCTGCACAGCGGCAGCTGCAGCGGAGCTTAACGACAGCTAGCGGAAGTCCTGCACTACACGGGGTGAGCCTTCATCCCACGAGGTCCCCGGCAGGGCACAAGTCCTATAAAAAGAAGTGGGGGGACTGACAATATGCAAATGACCTCATGACGTCACGTGCTGAACGTGTCCCGGTGTCTGAAAATTACACTGGGACACGTTCAACTTATTTCTGTGGGGCCCAGTTTCTTGGCAGGGGGGACGGCGTGCACCCAGTGAAAAGAGTGGGGGGACACCGTGTACCTGCGTGTAACCCCGACTCGAGCCCTTGTCCCCAGGGAGGAACAAAAGAGGTCGCAGGCGAGCTTCACAGGACGCCCACAACGCTAACAAAGGGCCCACTGGACTATCCCTGCGACAAAAGGGGAAGAGTAATATAGGGCGCATCGCAACCAAGAACCAACACCATTACCCCTGGTCAGTCGGTTTCTCAATAAGAACACTAACCGGTGGCACTTGTGAAGTGCTGATGACGGCCAACTAATGTGAATCCTTGTCGGAGCATACTGAAGGTGAGGCCTGCGTGCAGATTCTGAAGTGCAGCACACTACAAAGTTGCTAAAGACATGGGGAGCCAGCTCTGAACTAGGCCCGCGCTGCGCGGAGTACACGGAAGGATACCATCGGCGCAGGTATCAATAGGCCTACAGGATGGGGGGCTGCTGCGGCAGAGGTGGTCGGCTGGGACTGACGCGGTGGTGATTCTAGGCCACCAGAAGGGAAACCACGGAGGCAACAAGAGATACCACACTCTGCTTTAACCGGCTGACTGAACCACCCGAACACAAGAGTATAGCAGAAGACTTCCATGCAAGAGACATACTGCGCCCCAACAGCTACCCTGCTACATGAAGGGCAACAGCAACTAAAGACTCACAAACCACTAGACACACTCCCCGTAAAAGACGTGGGAGGAAAGGCTACAGGTTCTCTCCCCCCCCCCCCCCTCAGGAGCCGACGAACATCTAAGGCACAAGAAGTGGGAAACCCCCACTTATAAGCACTGAGGTCCACATAGCGACAGGGGGGGGGGGGGAACGAAGGACGCCGTACTAGGCCCTTATATATCCAGGGACGCTCCTGCTGCCTAGCTGTTGGCCTGGGGAGTCTCCCATACATCAATATGGGTCGAACCAAAGGAAATTAAGCGGATCACGGCTGCTCAGATTAAACAAATGCCACTACCACTACTGACATAGGGAGGCAAAGCACCTCATAACAAGACGATGAAAATCAGTAAAACCACCATCATTAACTACTTGGAGGGAATAAGTAGAACACTGGGGCTTGCACAAAGCGGGAGATATGGAGGGAAGAGAAGCTAGAGTTACGCAAAATACCCATTGCCATGTCCTGGGATGCGTTATTAGAGGCCTTCAAGGCTCTGGACGGGGATGAATCCTGCAGGAATGTGATCGATGCACACGTAGTAATACCAGATAACTAGCCAAGTCCCGAAACATGCACATAGCGGGGAAGACTAGAAGAGATATGTATGGAGCAGGCTGAGATGATAAATGTGTTACTGGCAAGGACGCATCACAGCAGTCACTGACCATTGGCATGCACCAAGTCCTACTGTTCAAACACAAAGCCAACACTTGTAACAAACTTGCTTTCATATGTTAACATAAGCATAATGTACAGAGTACCGTTGTGTTCCAAAACGTACTCTCATAAAGTACATCGTTGCATGGTGTCTTATGTATGAACTATGCTGTTCCTTGAAAAACTCAAAGTTTATTATAAAAAAAAAAGTTTGCTGAAAATACTTTCAGTATTGTATTTACTAGAAGTGCCCAGTGAATTTACTGAAGAGCTTACGGTCAGCAATCAACTAGAAAACTGGTGTCAAATTATTTTTTTCATTGTGCTATGTATATAGGTCATCTATCGTGTAAAAGATTAAAGATTTTGAAGGTGCTGCGAAATATGCATCACAATCACATATGGTTTCCATTTACAAGTCTGTACAATCAATGAATAATCCTTTTTTTTCTTATTTTGAATGTTAAAACCCAAACAATTTAAATGAAAGATACCAGAATGGGGATTTTTTGTTTAAGCTTATGATCGTATTGCCGTGGTGTCCAGGGCCGTTTTGTATTTTTCCTGATTTCAATCAATATGAAATTAAGCCACAGCATTGAGCTTTGCCTTCAGTATCCTTAAGACGGTGTTTTACTGTAAAGGGCGGTAATAAAGTAGACATATACAGTAGTCTCTTAATTCTCTAAAGGAGGTACTGAAAAAAGGTCTAGCTTTGAGACCTTCATCAGTTTTGTAACATACGTGCCAAATTCCCGTTATGATGGAGTGGATGTAATGAAACTGTTTAGTAAAAACAGTGAAAAAGAATTCATTCATGTACTATTACCTACCCCATGTCACATCCTCCTTGCATCATCTGACACCTCTTTTACTATACTGATCCCCAAAACAAACCTTTCTAAACTCTTCCCTCCGACTCTTCCCCTCCAAAAACCCTTTTTACTCATGCAAAAGCCTCCTCCTACTGCTATGACCTAAAAAATATATATATATATGAATAAAAAAATAAAACAAATCCTTCACTCTTCTATCCCTCCGCTATCCTTTTCAATCAAAATAACAGACTAACATGTTCACTTATCAAATTCCGTATTCCACTATACTTATTCACCACTAATCCTTTATGGGTCCTAGAGTAGCGTGCTACTCACCAATAAAGTGTTTCAACACCCCATCAGGGTTACAAATGCTATATAAATGCAAACCATTCTCCCCTTTTCTACCCCTCCCCAACCCTTCTCCATCCAAATAACTGACTAACATATCTACCACTCAAATTAATTTCATGTTTCACCATACTAATTCAACACTAATGCTTTATGGGTTTCCGGAGTAGCGTGCTTCAACACCCCCATCAGGGGGTAACAAGCGCTATATAAATACAAACCTTTTTTCCTCTTCTATCCTTCTGCTATCCTTCTGAATCCAAACAACTGACTAACCTATCCACCACTTAAAATGTACTTGCATGTTTCACTATACTAATTCAACACTATTCCTCTATGGGTCCCGGAGTAGCGTGCTACTCGCCAAATAACCGCTTTGACGCTTCGTCAAGGGTAGTAAGCACTATACAAATGCAATTACAATCCAATACAATCTATGATCTCCACCCTAAGTGCATCCCTGGCACGAGTTTGCTCTGTTGCTCCTTTTTATTTAGGGCTTGTGGAGAGCACAAAGTGTGAATCAAATTTCACAACCTACTGCATACCAATTCTCCATAATCCTCTCAATCATCATTTCCCACATCTGCTTTCCCAAGGCCTTTTCTATCAGCTTCCCATCACTGGTTCTTCACATCCTCTACCAGTTGCCTATGCATTCTTTTTCATTGAGTTTTCACCCCGTACACTTGTCCCTGCTTACACATCTGACTACTCAGCCTCTTCACGCTAAATCGCAACAGAATATAAATGAGTTTCATTCCTACTGATGTACGGAGGATTGATTACAGGTGGAGAGTTTTAAAAACTGGCGCCTTAAACGAGCTATTATACTAATATCAGATCAATGTCGGACAAAAAAGGACTGAGCAATATAAAAATGAAGCAAGATTCTCCAGTAAATACATAACTGTAAACGGCCACGTGGTTTAACTCCCTTTATAAAAACTGCAGGGATGAGAATCGTTTGAAGCCGCTCAGTAGCCTTTTATACAGCTCATCCACCATCGAGCTTGTACGCATACTTTGATCTGCTAGCTGGGCTGGAGGCTCTCACAGTACTCTCATCCCTGCCATCTCGGCATTCTAGGCAAGTGGGCAGACTATGAAACAGAGGCCAGTGCAGAATGGAGTTCAGACTCTCCACTAGCACATAAAACTACTTCCTTCAAGCAAGCTCTGTCCCTGTGGATATAAGGCACTTAGAACCCACCAGGATCATAGCCAGTGGCACAATAAACTTTTAAAATAAAACAAATAATTCAGCAGCAGAATCTTCTCTTGCCCTGCAGATGTGCATGATGTTCCAATAACATTCCTACTCATGGCATGCTTCCAGTGCAGACATTTCGTACAAATTCATGTTTATATATCTCAACCAGTTTTAAGCTATAGCTATTCTTATGCTTTTGATTTCATAACATACTTCACATCCAAAAAATAGATATGCAAAGCTAACAAGGAGAAGCATAAAACCAGGCACAAATAAACATGCAGTAATCAATGCTTAAGTTTACCATACAATGCGGAAATTCAATTTAGTATGTATTTGCTACACGTCATAGTGAAAAGTAGCATGTAAATGCAAATTAAAAAGAAGACGTGCATTAAAGTTAAACAGTTCAACTAACAGGTTACTTCTAATTTAGGAATGGAAGTTAAACTTAGTTCATAAGGCGGCAAAAGAGATGTAAAAAACATATGAAATGAACCATCAATTACTGAATATGTTGGTATATATTCTGTTTTCACAACACGTCGATAATTTGGATACATTTAAGTACCAATCCACTCACTGTTTACGCAATCCCAAAATCCCAATTTTGACCTGAATAATCCTTCAATAGTGAGGTGCAGAGAACAAAGTAGAATCTCACAGCTTTTTCCTATACTGGAAATACTTGTGGTGAACATTCACCTTTGTTGAGTCTTAGCCAGACCCAAGAAAAGGGCAGAGGGTCTGATAAATGTCCTTGGAGACTTAGACAAAAATTAAAGCTCCCTCTCACACACTGGAGTAAATATTCCACTGGCCAACTTCACCAATTCTAGTCACGGTTTCTTGCCTATTGCCAACTAATGGCTACACTACCACCAATTTATGTGACAAAAAGCTGTATCTCGACACTGTCTACTAAAGCTGCACTCAGGTGCAGAACACGGATATAAGACTTCCTCCATGCATTAGTACACGTACTATCCAGATGATTCTCCAAATGTGCCACTTGATGTATGATGAAACCAATGAGACAGCCACTGATGGAAGGCTGTTAGAAATATGAGAACAGATAAAAAGGTGGACTCATGCTGACCCCGCAACCTGGCTCGCTCCTAATCTCAACTACATTTCCGAGCGAGAAGAAGAATGTAAACGGGGTTCATTTACCCAAAAGGCAGACAAGTAATTGTTATCAGACTCCACTTTGATTCAACTTTTACATCTACCTCTGTAAAGTAAGAAAAGTACATTGCTCACTATACAAATCAGTTGTTGACATTCTTATCACATGCCCATTTACAGACTATACACTACCTGCAATTATTTTGCTGCACTGTATGCAGAAATACTCCACTGTGAAAATTGGTGGACAGTTAAAGAACTGTAGTGTGGGGGTGAGCTAGCAATGACCGAACCCTTTTGGCTCCTCATGGACTTCATATAACTGGGACATAAATGTTGTAGGTGAATGCAGTTTTAGAATGTTGGGTTCCTGGTTACAGGCAGACGAGTAAAGACGTGTTCTACTAAGCTCCATGTGTGGCATAGTCATTGACGGGTACCTAGGCTGGGGGCGGATGCTACAACTGGTGACAAGATAGGAGATAAGTAACCCAAAGATAGACAGTGCTCTCCCAGAGAGTTTGCCCTAGTTCAGCAAACTGCTTGCACGTGCCACGTATGCCTCAATCGAAGTGTTAAATCGAATTTTGGCATATGTGGAGTCAAATCGCAACTCCAGCCAATGTAAAGCATTAAAAGATAATGGAAGCTTTACTGAGAAGTCTACACATCGTTGGCCAAAAACCTGTTGGGAAGGCCGTAAAGAGAAGTCCTGCTCTACTACGCAACTTAAAGCTATACTTCATAAGGAGTGATATGGTTAAATGTGGAGATAACCAGGTTGTCGAAAGAGCAGCAAAAAACAGCAAATTGCAAAATAAAGCTGCGATCAGAAGCGCTGCAAGGAAGAGATCAACCAGGTGTCAGACAGTACAATGAGATGCTTTAGATAAACCACACCAAATACAAGAAATGGGCATTTGCTTACCAGAACTGAGTAAAGCGAGTCATCCTACCACAGCGTTGGTATAAGTGGCACCAGAAGAATTTCCTGGGGTTGCGTGTACAAAGCCATCCTATGCGAAGCGATACACCGCCAAAGCTGCCAAGTAGGGCTCAAAACAACTCCAGATCTCTTTGAAAATTCAAAGTAGAGATCGGCAATCGGAATAGTGAAAGGTCGGTTTTCCAATGGAGACCAAGTAAAGGCTAACATTTCCTGTAATTATCCAAGATGACCCAGAGGCCAAATCGTCACAAGGCCTCAAAGATGGTTTGCATAAAGCATCATCAAGCAGCATCGGAAAGAACACTACCTACAACACCAGTAAGATTCACCAACGGTTATAATACTGCCGCCTTCCTGAAACCACCAACACCATTCATTACCGCCAAAAAGCTGAATATTGGCGACAGGTGGACTGCTTCGTTGGAGAGATTTAATGATTTCATAGATGCGCTAGAAGAAACAGATAACAATAAGATTATCAAATACCTTAAGAATCCAGCTGGTGAATGTGTATAAAAAGTCATTAAGAAAATGCTGCGAGTTGACAATTACATACCGTCAAATCAAAGAAACCATGAATCTCAAATTCAATCCAATGCCCACTGTAAATTACGAAAGGTATATTTTCAGTCAAGAACACCCAAAGTTTGGTGTTGGAACTGGTACTTTTCGCAAGGTTATACCAAACCTTTAGCCTACATCCTTCTATTTTTTCTTACCGGTTTTTGTTGGCTTTAGGTCTCTGGGCACTTTACCACTGCTGATCAGTGCTCAAGGACATATGCTCTCTATCCAAATTGTAACTGGTTATCCATGATTGTCATATTTGATTTACTGGTAAGTCCCTGCTAAAGTGCACTGTGTGTGCCTGTAAATCAAATGCTACTAGTGGGCCTACAGCACAGATTGTGTCACTCACATGATTAGCCCTGCAACCATGTCTCAGACCTGCCACTGCTGTGTCTGTGAGTGCAGTTTTAAACTGCCATGTCGACCTGGCGAGTGCACTCACTTGCCAGGCCCAAACCTTCCCTTTTATTACATACAAAGCACCCCTAAAGTAGGGCCAATGTAGCCCCATGAGCAGGGTGCAGTGTATCTGAAAGGTAGGACATGTACTGGTGTGTTGTACATGTCCCGATAGTGAAATAATGATAACTGTGTTTTTCACTATTGCAAGGGCCAGCTCTCCAATAGGTTATCATTGGAGCAGCCTTGAAACCTTTTATAAGTGTAACTTTCAATTAGGAAGAGATGGAGATTTAGAGTTTGGGTTCCCTCTACTCGGAATTTAAAAAAGCATATTTATGTGAAGATGGTTTTTGAATTGAGTGTTTGAAAAGGGCACTTTCAGAAAGTTGGCATTTTCTTGCTTTACCATCCTGTGCCTCTGCCTGTCTGAGGAATTCACGTCTGGTTTAGACTGACAGTTGGGCTATTAGTGCATTCACTCTAGACAGTCACACAAAGTTCTGCATATCCTGATGGCCCATCACCAGGCTGATGGGCCTCCCTGAGCTAGAGTGGTGGGAGGAGTTGTTACTGACACATGTGCCTGTCGCCACTCTACTGTACTGGTCTGGAGCCAGGGCAAGGCGCTACAAGGACTACTTCAACAGCCAGAAGGAGTTTAAGTATTGGACCTGTAGTGCCAGACTTTTAGAACACTTCTGGATCAAGAGGAGACTGATACGAGGAAGAGCTGGAGGGGTATCCGGAGGAGTACTGCCCCTTTGAGGTTTGCTTTGCTGGGTTGCCTGCAGTTGCTGCTTCTTTCTTGGAGAGGACAAGGACTGGACTTTGGTCTGGTATCCTGCTTGAGAAAATTCTCCAAAGGCTTCTGTGTACTTGCCTCCTGTTAAGAAGTCTCATGGCCATCAAAGACTATCTACAGCCCCACCTGAACTCCTCTGCTGGGAGTTCTGACTTGTCAAGTGGTGCCAACTCAAGTTCTGGGCCGTTGGAGGTGGTTTGGCTGTTCTAAAGACGCAAAATCCACGCATCGCCTTCCCAGCGCTGTTTTTCCTGCCGAAAGGTTACCATGCAGTGGAAAAACTAATGCATTGCCGCGACGCGGCTGACAAGATCAACGTAGCGCATGTTCGTGGCTTGAAGAGCCACCACAGCTCCAGTCCAGAGCACCGTGTCTCCGACATCCGAGAACCCTGCTCTGACGCAGGACCTGCTGTGTAGCTGGAAGAATCGACGCAGCTCCTGTTTCGCTGCTGCACTGACTCCAGCACTATCAGACTTTTCACACATCGCACCTTTGCACCTAGTCTTCATCGACGCTGGTAAGGAACCAAGACCGTGGGTCCAGAAAAATAATGCATCGCCTCCCTACGCAGTAAGAAACCAGTGCATCACGTCCTCTCACAGTAAGGAACCAACACATCACCTTCCATGCGTATCAGTAAGGAGCCAACGCATCACCTTCCCTGCCTGTAAGGAACCAACGTATTGCTTTACTTTCTGGTGTATCACCTCCCCGTGCCTGTTTTCGTCTTGTGATTTTGACACATCCCAGTTACTACGTGCTAAAAGTGATGCATCCATAGCTTTGTATGGACTGAAGTATTTTAAATCTTTTAAACTGGATATCTTTGCTTAAGTATGTTGGATGTTTATTGTTTTGGTCATGTTTGGTTTAGATAAAGATTGGTTCTTTTTCTAAAGTGGTGTGGTATCCATTTGTAGTGTTTTCACTGTATTGCTGTGTTTTTATGTACAAATGCTTTATACATAGCCTCTAAGATAAGCCTGACTGCTCGTGTCAAGCTACCAAGGGGGTGAGCTGGGGTTATCGTGGGTGTGTAACTTCTTTACACCGACTAGAAGGAAGGCTCCTTATTTGGACAGTGTGCAAGCCACTGCCAACTAGAGACCCCATTTCTAAGAGTTGGTGAAACCATTGTCGAATTTATTGAGAGACTGGATACACTTAAACACTAAGTTTAATGAATTTAATGATGAGGAAGCTATACGTCCCAGAGTTATTAATGGATGCCTGTGAGATTCATTCAGACGACGTATGCGGAGAGAAACTCTTAGTCTGGAGCAAGTTTTCATGGCTGCCAGAGCTGAAGAGCGTGGTGATCGACAATGTGCTGACATGGAGGTGGAGGTGCCCAGAATGAGTCCGTCATGAATATAAAAGTAAGCCAAAGCACAAGGCAGAGTAAAACAGAGTGATGTCTCCACAGAAAAAAAAGTGTGCTTCAGGTGTGGATTTTCATTTCCACACTAAGGTAAAAGTACCACCACTGCAAAGGCTCTGGGAAGGAGAACCATTTTGTAATGGTTTACAAGGTGAAGGAAAAAGTACGTGCATCACGGGGCAAAGACAAAATGACTGCCCGAACGCTTCAGATGAGATGTACGACATACGCCCACAAGGCCAAGCACCCACACAAGTTGAGGCAAATTGACACCAAACAAAGTTGATAGTCCTCTAATTCATTCACAAAATGTTCTTCAGGCTCAATAGCAAGTGAAAATGAAGACACTGGTTTCGCAATGTCGATGTTCACCTCAGGAAAATGTGAGCATGTGGACTGGCCACTTTTGAAGAAAAACACAAGTCGAAGAAAAATTGACACGAAAAGCACCAAAATCATTAAAACATTGTCTGAAGATTACACTAAAAGTAAGCGGTTGCTCAATACCTTTTATTATTGACAGTGGTGCATTGATAAACTGAATTCCGGAGGAGAAATTAAATGAACTATGTACATTGCCATGACTTACACCTGCGAAAACTAAAGTGTATATATGGACTGCATCAACGCCACAAAGAAGTCAAGGTTCATTTAAAGCAACGATAAAACACAAGAAAACAAAAGTACAAGCACCATTCATGTACTTCAAGGTACGGCACCAAGCTCCTGTTTACTCAGTTTCAGCACAGCTACTGATATGGGACTGATATAGTTAACTGATAACTGGAATGGTCATCACAAAATATTAAGTCAGTTCCCTTCATCGTTTCATGGGCTAGGAAAACTCAAGACTATGAAAGTACAATTACAAATTAACGTGGACGTCCAACCTATTGCTCAAAGACACAGACTAATTGCATTTCCTTTACAGGAAGCTGTTGAAAAAGAACTTGAATCATTACTCAAACATGAAATCAGTGAGCGTTCCTCTAGTCAGACCCCCACCCCACGATAAATCTGCATAGATTTTCAAATTTTGCAGCAAAAAAATTGGAAGTTTTGTGGCACAAAAATGGAAATTTTAGAACATAAAAATTGAAATTTTGCTGCATTATTGAGGCACTTTCATTTACTCACAATCATTCCTTTTCAGCCTTAAATCAATGGAAACTGTTTTAGAAGAGTATTCAACTTTGAAATAGGCATGTTTAAAGGGCCCGAGAGTGCTTGTTTTGTGCTCATTTGCTATTGTCACAGTATTACTTATCACCGGACTAGATTTCAGGCCTAGATGGTTTGAAAAGTTACCATCGAACGTGAAGGACAAGTTACTTACCTACGGAAACGCCTTATATGGTAGACCTATGATCTAGCTGTAGATTCCTTAGCTTTGAACTTCCAGGCGTCAGACTGGATCCGGAAGATTTCTCTTAGCAGTACCCCTGCGTGCTGGTAGGTGGCGTCTGTCAACTCCGCGTGACGGCGCCGTGTTAGTCGTCATCGTGATGTCCACGTCGTCAATATAACCACCAGTCCGGTGTGCTGATGTGAGTACTTTTCACGACTTTCCACACCAGAAGTGCGAAGCCATGAAGTGACTGACCATGGTGTGTTAAAAAATGAACACCGAGGGGCATGGCCAAGATGGCGACCTAGATGGACGCACACCCGCGAGGCTCCCCGCTCCGGACCCCTTCTACCGGCAACTTTGAGCACTCTTACCTCCAATTGAGCACAAAAGTGGCCGCCAATCTCGAGAGGGAGCGGGCCGCATCCAGAGACAGCTGTACCCACTCCATAGTGAGGGGGGACTCCGGCCCGAAACCTAGTGCAGTCTCCTTCCTTGGCGCCCGAGCTGACGAGGGTGCAGTGCTCCATCGGCGGCCTGATTCCTGGTCGGGCATTCCTCATCGGGCAGCGGCAGCAGAGGGAGAGAGACGGCGAAAGCCCACCGCTTCAGGGAAGGCAACGCGAAAATCGAGGCCGAGGCTGACTGGCCTGGTCGGGCCTGGCGGGAGCAGGTGAGCGCCGGCCTTCCTGCAGGTGCAGCGAGAGAACTCCACGAGAGCCTGGCACTGCGGGGGCTCCGGGCCCAGCTCTTAAGCAGTGGAGCTCCAAGCAGCAGCATAATCTGGAGGTGAGGTGAGGAGCGGCGAGCCAGAGGCGGGGGCCTACAACTACACCCCTTAGAGAAGTGACTGGTGGTCCAGGACGGGCGGGGGCCCGGGAGCGGCGTCCCCACTAGATGCGGCTGGAGGGCCCGTACCTGGCCCACGGCAGAAGGAGCAGACCGGGGGCACTCACGTGGAGGGGAGCCTGCGACGGCGGTGCTTGGGTCCCCCCCGGCAACAGGATCTGGGAGACCGAGGGATCTGCTTTGGCAGGCTACGCAGGCGGTCACCCACCAGACGCGTGCGCCGGGGCCTGGCGCAGAAGATCCGGGGAGGCCATCGGTGACTTGCGACGGCTTGGGGGGGTGCAGCGTGGCCGGCACGACAATCGAGGCTGAGGCTCTGGGCCTAGCTGGCCGAGGTGGGACTTGGCGGCCGCGCGCCTGCCGAGATGGACCGTTGGGGGCAGGTAACGAAAGTGGGACAACAGGTCAGCCCCCACATCGGCGGAGGAGATTTCCATCTTGGATGCGGCTGCCTGGCGGCGTGTAGTGACCGGGTGGGCCTTGGCCGCTGGTCCTTGCCTTCATCCGTGCTGGGCGTTTGGACGGTTGAGAGGGGCCCTCACCTACCCTCCCCACTGGGGTTTTGCCTGTGGCCTGGCGCTGTGATCCGGAGGTGCCCGCCTTGCTGCTGTGGTGGCGTGGGCTCCCGGTGGGCCTTCTCTTGCCCGGGGGGTGGCCCTGGGCCCTGGACTTGCGGGTTGCTTTCCTTCGTCGCCCCAGGGTGGCTGGAGTCGGCGCGCCTAGAGTGTGACGAGGTCCGTTTGCTGCAGATTAGGGCCCGGCGAAAGCTTTCCGGGCCAGGGAGTGTGGGGGGAGACCGTGGAGTGGAGTTGCGGTGGCGGAGACGTCCAGCGGGCCTGGGGTCACGGGTCTGGGCATGCCCAGCTTGCATCCCCTATCTCCTCGTCATTGCTTGGTGCCGCCTGAATGAGGATTGGTCGTGGCCTGGACACAGCGGCTGGGGCCCACCACGTCTTCGGGGTCTGGAGGGCAGACCTCGCGAGTGACTTCATCGTTACCCCCACTGGGCAGCCACTCAGTTGTCCTGCTAGTGGCACCACCATGGCCAACACAAAGAAAAAGGGGGACCGCTCCTTGCGAGATATGCTGGTGAAGGGGTCGGCGAATGGAGATAGGGGGAGCTCCACCCCTCCACCTCAACGCAATCCAATAGAGAGGAGGACGGAGAGGTGCCCATTACCCGGACATTTCTTGAAGCTCTTTTTAACACCCTCTGAGAGGATTTTCAAACACCTAAACAGGAGGTTGCAGGAGAGGTGCGAGAAATTCGTCACGATGTGGACGAGCTGGGTGAGCGTGTAGCAGCCATAGAGAACGCGGAGCAATCTAAATCCGACGAAGTTGAGCTGCTCCAGAAGGAAATCCTTTGACGGAGGGATCAGCAAGTCGACCTGCAGGCTCTCGCGGAGGATCTTGAAAATAGATCCTGCCGCAACAACATTCGCGTGCGGGGCGTCCCACTACAAGCGGAAGGGATAAATGTGACTGAGTATCTGCAGGGTCTCTTTCGGGACATTCTGGGGGAAGGTCCGGATCTTGAGATTCGCATCGATCGTGCCCACCGGGTGGGCCTGGGGCGAAAGGCTCCGGCTCCCCCACCAGATATATTGGCCTTTTTGCCGGCCTTCCCCCTGAAGAAGCGCATTTTAAAGGAGGCTCGCCTAAAACAACCACTTACGTATCAGGGTCACGCCGTAGCTCTTTACCAGGGCCTGGCCTCCATCACCCTTCAGAAACGGAAAGCTTTCAAGGACGCAACTACCTTCTTAAAAGCCAATGGCGTGTCATATTCGTGGGGCCACCCCTTCCGCTTAATCTTCAGGTGGAATGGTAAGCTGCACCAGCTCTGGTCGTTTCAAGAGGTATCTGACCTGCTTGGCCTTGCTCGGCGCTCTCCTCGCTCCATCGCAGCGTTCTTCCAGAGATGGCTGGCAGCGGATGGGACGTCGTCGATCGCCGGTGACAACTGTGAAGCCGGACCATGCTACGATTACCACTGAACGAGCCTCAGCCCTCGCAGCAGTCACGACAGACACTTCTGGGCCGGATTCTCCGTAAATTCTGAGCTACTTAGAAAACTCAGGGGCCTTGATTTGCTAGATACAGGAAACACACCTGCTACCTGAAGACTGGCACAGAATGCGATCTCGAGTGTATCCCCACCAGTTCTTTTCTTCTACGTCAAATAAGAAGGGGGGGGGGGGGTGGCCATACTTTTAGCGAGACACTTTAACGGCGGTATTGGGGACAAATTGGTGGAGGTAAAGGGGCAGCTATTGGCCTATAGGTTCTAGGTGGGGGGTACCCCCGTTATTGTAGGCTTCCTTTACGCTCCCAATGGTGGTCAGGAGTTGTTCCTCATGGATTCCCTGTCTGAAATCCTTGGTCACCGCGACAGGCACATTCTAATTGGGGGAGACCTCAATCTAGTTATGGACTCTGGACAAGATCGATCGGGTCAGCACCGAGGGGTCGCAGGAGCGATATCAAGTGGGGGACGGGATTGGCTGCGGAATAGGGGACTGATAGATCTTTGGAGGGCGGCTCATCCACATAGCACGCAATATTCCTTTTACTCCCATGTACATCAAACGTATTCTCGACTAGATCATTTTATAGGGTCGCCTGACCTTAAAGCGCTGGTTCAGACCGTTGAAATCGTTCAGGCGGCTCTTTCCGATCATGACGCTGTGACTATCACGCTTGACCTTCGCCCTTTGCATCGCCCAAAAGGGAGGTGGCGTCTTCGGGAACCCCTGCTTCAGCGTCCCGACGTTGTCCAGCAGGTACGTAAATGAATCACTGACTATTTGATGACTAACGACGTTCCGGACGTTTCCTTGACCGCATTATGGGGGTGCTCTTAAGGCAGTTGGGCGTGGGGAACTAATAGCTATTTCCGCAGCAGACAACAAAATCCGCAGAGAGAAACGAGAGGAGTTGACGGCCAAGGTAGCAGAACTCGAAAGAGTTCACAGCCACACCGGTGTCCCGGGAATGTGGCAGCAACTGAAAGCCGCCCGGGCCCAGCTGGCTAGCCTGGACAGGGCGGAGAACGCCGCCCTACGCCTTAAACACTCCTACTATATCGGGGGAGATAAAACAGGGAACCTCCTGGCGAGCAAACTACGCGCCAGGACTCAACGTTCTAAAATCGCGGCACTCCGCACCTCCGCCGGTGAGACGGTTGAAGATGACGAGCGGATTGCGGAAGCCCTTCGGGAGTTCTATACCACCTTGTATAGTAGAGACCCTATGGTCGACGGCTCGGGAGAGGCATACCTTGGCCAGGCGGCGGTTACGGCTCTGAATGTGTCTGGAGCTGCTGCGTTGGATGCTCCCATTAGGGTGGAAGAGGTTGTGGGCACGATATCCCACCTCAAGCCTCTGAAATCCCCGGGCCAGATGGGTTCTCGGCAGGTTTCTACAAAGCCTTCTGTCAGCTCCTTGCACAGATTTTAACCCGCCTGTTTAACTCCTTCGAGGGACCGGGCTCCATCCCCGCGGATATGCAGGCAGCCGATATAGTGGTCATTCCCAAGCCGGGGAAAGATCCCACACACTGTGCAGCATATCGCCCGATCTCCCTTCTTAACCTAGACCTGAAGCTCTTTACGGGTGTCATGGCTGCCAGACTGGGCCCCTGCCTGCCGGGTACTATCGAACCGGACCAATCGGGGTTTATACCCAATAGGCAGAGTAGTGATAACACCAAGCGGTCAATGCATTTAATTGACATAGGCCCACTTTCTGGATTTGGACGCTGTCCTGCTTTCAGTTGACGCTGAGAAAGCGTTCGACAGGGTGGACTGGGGTTTTTTGGATAAGACAATGGCTCACTTTGGCCTAGGAGCTCGATTTAGGGCTTGGGTCGCAAGCTGCTACGATCAACCCACCGCAACGAACCGGGTCAATGGGGTCATCTCCCGGCCGTTCGACATCCGGCGGGGCACGAGGCAGGGGTGCCCTCTTTCACCGCTGCTTTTCGTGCTATATATTGAACCTTTAGCGCAACGGATCAGGGATAATCCCGATATCTCTGGAATTCCCTTAGGAGGGGAACGCCATACGGTTAATTTGTATGCGGATGACATCCTGGCGACTCTTGACACCCCCCGTAGTTCTGTCCCAGCATTCCTACAGGAGCTGACGGATTTTGGTAAAGTCTCGGGGTTTAAAGTTAATGTGGGGAAATCTACGCTGTTGCCGCTGGGACTCAACGATACTACTGCTGGCACGGCGGTGGTGGGATTTGGGGAACTGCGCCCTCAGCCTGAAATCCCCTACTTGGGGATTACTCTGACCCAGACCACCGCCCAAACAATTGCCCGTAATTACTCGGTCCTCCACTCCCAAGTCGCTTGTGCTCTTCGCAAATGGCAATCTTATCCCCTTTCACTGCTTAGCCGCGTGGTGGCGGTTAAAATGTCCATCTTGCCTAAAATACTTTATATATTTCAGACGATCCCTGCAGAACCCCCTATGCGTCACATCCACTCTCTGCAACAAGAGCTGCTCAGTTTTATTTGGGCAGGGAAGCGCCCGAGGGTACGCAGAGACATTGCCTTCCCCTATTTACTCACCTACTACAGAGTGGCACAACTTTGTTATCTTGTGGAATGGAGCAGACCTGAGTCGGAGAAAAGGTGGTTATTTCAGGACAGAGCGATGGCAGGTGTCCTGTTGTGGAAGATACCGTTTCAGAATCCTGGATATCGACCAAGGTACCTCCAAAGATCTCCCATCACGCGCTCGGTGGTACGGATGTGGGATGCGGTGGAGACTCATCGGCAACTTACATCTTTCCCTTCGCCACTGACGCCCCTATTTGACAATCCGGCCTTCCCTCCGGAATTTTACAAGAGGGCGTTTCCGGAATGGCGAGGCTCGACCTGTAGATCTGCAGGCCACCTCTTTGACGTGGAAGGGTTCCTCCCATTCGCGGAGTTGACTAATTGGCACGGCATTCAGCGTCCCTAAAAATTCCAATATTTCCAACTCTGCCATCGTTTACTTCACCCTGATACGCGCCCGCTTGTGAGTAGACACCTTACGGCCTACGAGAAATGGCTTTTATCGAAAAATTCTGACCGCCATTTGATTTCTGAACTATATCTAATGCTGCGACCTCCAGCCTCCGAGGAGCATTCGGCTGGGCAGCGGCAGTGGGAGACGGAGTTAGGGAGGAGCCTTACACTGAGGGAGTCGCTTCAGGTCTACCATAGAGCGAACCATACTGCCAGGAACACAGCCAGCAGGGAGGCAGCGGTTAAGGTTGCCCTTTACTGGCACCTGACCCCGGCTCGCCTCAATAAAATTAACCCGAATCGCAGCCCCACTTGTTGGAGAGGCTGTGACGAGGAGGGCACTTTGACACACCTCCTTTGGGACTGTAGAGAAGTGGTAGGTTATTGGACATCAGTCCTTGATGATATAAATACTTACTTCGACACGACCATACCCCGTTTTCCTGTCTATACTCTCACTACTACTACACAAACTGTGGTACATTATCGGGATGGAACGCATACACGCTAACTTGACCCACTCCTCGGACTCCTTCTGTACTGTCTGGCACCCCCTCTTGGCACTTCTGGTGTAGTATGGGTTAACCACTCCCTATGTACAACGCTAAGTTAGCATAACCTCGTCGGCTATTAGAAAGCCAGCTTGCCGCTTTTGCTGCTTTTGCACGCGACACTGTTGTTACATGTTATTCATTCGAGAACTGCTGACTCGACTTTGCTTCACATGAGAACCGTCTGTTGTTTAACATCCTTAACAGTGAGCAGTGACCTTGGTCTGTACACCGTGTAAAGAACGAGTCTGGGTCACTAGACGGTGCAGGTTGTTGTGTTCAGGTTGATCGTACCACTTCTTAGCCATAACATACATACAGCTGCCAATACCTGAAAGACGAGTCCTTTAATATTGCAGAGCAGCATGTTTTCTGTTACATTCGAAACGAAGAGCTGTTGCAGGAGAGAGCCTTGCTGATCCTGTGATGTGATTCCACTAAGCTGATCTATAAGGTATGGGGTCCCCCATGCAAGCCTAAGAGACCTTCTATTAGTCTAATAATAACTTATTAGTTGCTAGAGAAAGTAGGGTGGTCGCTTTCCACTGCCATTATTATTATGATGATTGCTCCTTTCATTTTCTATGGTATTGTAACAATGCTGATGGTTCTGATCTTAACCATTTGTCAGCTTGTGTTAGCCAAAGTACTGCATCTTAGGACGCGAGGTTTATAAAATAAACTCTTTAAACTTTACCGTGTCTTTGTTATTCTGTTGTGGACTGATATATAGCTACCAACGGGTATTTCGGATTCTCACCACTCCTGAGAGTATCTAAGTCGCTTGTTCTGGGTTGTCTATACATTGGGACCGCCGAGCTAAATCTCGGATAACGAATGTGACACAAAGCTAGTCGGATAGGGGTTCTTGGTTCTGAGGGGAGTTTCTGGTACACCACAATTCTCGGAGGTCCTGGTTTCCTGCGCATAGTTCTGTGCATAAGCAGAATCCCTGCAACACTGGCGAATGAATTTAATGAAGTCACATGCCCTAGATACCTCCGTTTACTCCGACTCACTGACGTCTCTGGCTCAACGGATGCAGTTTAGGGGATACTACATCTTGCTCACAAGGGGTGGCAGCACACCGGTAAAAAGGGGGGGGGGGGGTTAAAGGAGTTGGGCTAGGGAGGGAGGGTGGGGGTTAATTGCAGGTGGGTTTAGTTAAGGTGCCGACCTGGACATTGCCCTTTTCAAGTCTGTTATACTATATGGGCCTCATGCTGGACATATCTCCTTGGTAGCAGGGACATTTCTAGCCCACTTTGGTTACGTACGCTAGGGACCAGCTGCATACCTTCAGTTGTGGGGCCTGTTGAGCTATGCATGGGTATTAAAGGGACTGTTTGTATGTCACTATGCCTGCTTTAAAACACTAAATAAAGTTATTAAAAAATGAACATCTAGTTACCTGAAGGAGAAAATCCATGACACTTAAAACCAATTCCGCTGTGAGGGGAGGTTGTTGGGTCGGTAAGGAATCTGCAGCTAGATCATGTCTCTACCAGATAAGGTGTTACCGAAGGTAAGTAACTTGTCCATCTGATAGAGACATCTAGCCGCATATTCCTTACCTTTGAACAGATACCCAAGCAATACAATCACCAGAGGAGGAACTGCTGAATGGCTTACACCAGAAAATCCTGTAAAACAGAGCGACCAAACAGGTCTTCTCTGCGAACCTGGAAATCCAGGCAGTAGTGTCTGGCGAACGTGTGCAGCAATGCCCAAGTGGCAGCTTGGCAGATATCAAACGGGAACACCACGCTGAAGAGCCTTGGTGGCCGCTTTTGCCCTGGTGGAATGGGCTCTAAGCCCTTCAAGGGGATCCTTCTTTGCTAAACAGATTTTTATACAGAGGATAATCCATCGGGATATAGTCCTCTTCTAGACTGCACAGCCTTTCTTTGCACCCACTTATCCTGTAAAGAGCTAGTCATCCTCCCGGAACTCTGGTTTGATCAAGGTAGAACGATAACACTCTTTTTGTGTCGAGACGATGGAGATGCTCCTCTTCCTTGGAAGGGTGCGGGGTGCATAGACGGTGGGCAGAGTAACCGACTGACCCAGATGGAGGGCAGAAAAGAAGCCCTAGTCCAGAGTACCACTTTGTCAGGAAAGACCGTCAGGTAAGGAGGCCGTGAAGACAGTGCCTGCAGTTCACTTACTCTCCTGGCAGAGGTTATTACCACCAAAAAAGCAGTCTTGATGGTGAGCAACCGCAGAGGGCAGTTAGGCAGTGACTCAAATGGTACACACATCAGAAAGGTGAGAACCAAATTAAGGTCCCACTGTGGCACAATAAAAGCTGAAGGAGAAAAAAAGTGGGTTAACCTCTTTAAGAATCTCAGCACCAGAGGAGACTTGAAAAGAGAGGGCTGACCAGGTAGCCGAAGAAAGGGCCGAAAGGTAGCCCTTTAATGTGCCTAGGGCAGAGCCCTACTGGGTCAAAAAAAGTATAAACAGAAGGACTTCAGATAAGGGAGCAGACAATGGGTCAATAGACCAATTTGTAAAATATTTAACCTCGCAGACTTCGGGAGGGAGGTCAAAAGCTATCAACTGTTGCCGCTAAATCTCCACGCAAGGAGGCGGAGAGTGGACATGTTCAAGTGGAGAACTCTCCCCTGCTGCTGTGACGGAAGATCCTCCCGAAGGGTCAGCCTGACCAGAGGCTCGATGCTCATGTCTAGAAGCTCTGGATACCAAACTCTCCGTGCCCAGTATGGAGCCACAAGAATAACCTATGACTGGTCGCTCTTGAGCACTCTGGGCAGGAGTGCTATGGGGAGAAAGGCGTATAGGAGGCCTGAGGTCCACTCGCGGCTAAAGGCGACGCCCAAGCGAGTGCTACTTTGGACACTCTTACGCTCAAACGGCTGACATTGAGCTTTCTCTTTGGAGGCGCACAGATTTAACCAAGGCTCTCCCCACTGCTGAAAGAGACCTTGTGCCACCTCCGTATGGAGATGCAATTCGTGATCCGCAAGGAATATTCAGCTGAACTTGTCTTCCCTGGTGTTCAGAGAACCAGCCAGGTGTTGAAACACCAGGGAAATGCCCTGTTGCTCCTGCCATGTCCAGAGACGCAGAGCCTCTTGACAGAGTTCACGACCCCACTCTGCACGGTTTGTTGCAGTACCACATGGAGGTAGTGTTGTCCGTGAACACCTGTACGAGCCTTCCCTTTACTAACAGCAAAAAGGCTTTTAGTGCCAATCGGATCGCCCAAAGCTCCAACAGATTGATATGGAGCTTGGCTTCTGACGGAGACCCAAGTCCTCTGATCTCCACCTCCCCCAGATGGCTACCCCATCCCAGAGGGATGCATCCGTCACTACTGTGAGATCTGGGAACGGGGTCTGCCCTTGAACCAATCGCGGTCTGTTAGTGCCCTCTGAAATCTGAACCAGATCTGTGAGATTTCCTTGATGCTGCGCACATTGGAACTTCAGGTACCACTGCAGAGCCCGCATGTGCCACCGTGCATGGGTCACTAGCAGGATGCAGGAGGCCATGAGGCCCAACAGCCTCAGAGTCATTCTCACCGAAATCCTGGATAGAGGCTGAAACATCGGTATCATAGCCTGAATATCCTGGACTAGCCGTTTGGGAGAAATGGCTCAAAACTGCACTGTATCCAGAATCGCTCCAATGAAAAGGAGCATCTGAGAGGGAGTCGGTGTGACCTCGGCACGTTGATCGTTAACACCAGCGAATGCAGGAGGTTCACCATAGACTGGAGGTGGGAGACAACTACTTGGGGCGAGCCCGCCTTCAACAACCAGTCGTTCAGATAGGGGAAGACTGGAACCCCTGATCTACGCAGATGGGCTGCGACCACCGCCATCACCTTTGTGAACACCAAAGGGGGGTGCTGGTGAGGCCAAAGGGGAGCACCACAAATAGAAAGTGCTCATGACCCACAGATAGCCATGATGGGCGGGCAGGACGCGATAAGGAAAATAGGCATCCTGCAAGTCCAGCGCTACCATCCAGACTCCTGAGTTCAAGGCAGACAGGACCTGAGCAAGGGTGAGCATCTTGAATTTCTCATTTTGAGGAAGTAATTGAGGGCTCGGAGGTCTAGGATAGGACGAAGGCCTCAGTCCTTCTTGGGGACCAGAAAGTAGCAGGAATATCAACCACTGCCTACTTCGGGCCCGGGAACCCTCTCTATACCTCCCTTGGCCAAAAGAGTTTGGACTTCTTCGTGGAGCAAAGCACGTCGATCCTCGGTCAACCGATCGTACACTGGAGGCATAGATGTCAGAGCAGTCTCGAAGGAAAGGGAGTAGTCCCTTCAGACTACTTGAACACCCACCTGTCCGATGTAATGTTTTTCCAGTAGTGTAGATGATGGCGTACTCTGCCACCAACTGGCCAAGTGTGATCCTGGGCGATCGGACTAGGAACGTTATGCGGTGGAGGAGGGGATCATGGCTTGGCTCAACTTCTGTTTTCCCGACCCACGGGGCCGGGGTGAACCGCGTCCACAGTCCCGCATGGGTTGCTAAACTTGCAGGGTCCGATGGCCGGAATAGGGTTGGTGCGGCTCCTAGCCCCTTCCGTAGCCACGAAAGGGTCGAAAAGCAGATGAAGCCCTGGGGGTGGTGGTGAGACGCAAAGAATTGGCTGTGGCCCGCGAGTCTTAGAAGCACTCAAGGGCAGCATCCGCCTTGTCTTCGAAGAGACGGGAGCCATCAAAGGGCAAGTCCATGAGGTTAGCTTGAACAACCCCCGAAAAGCCAAACGTTCTCAACCAGGCATAGCGACGAACGGCCACCGTCATGGAAATCGCTCTACCTAGTGTGCCAGTCATGTCCAAGCCACATTTGTTGGCAAACATAGCTGTGTCTCTCCCGTCTGAGGTAGCTTGGGAGAGTAGAGCCCGGTCCTCCTCCGAGACTCTGGGCAGCACCTGCGCTACAGTATCCCATATGGAATGGGAGTAACGGCCCAAAGGGTATGCGGTGTTCACCAGAAAAAAAATTCTTTCAGAATTTGTCCAGTCACTTGGATTCCCTGTCCGGGGGTGCGGAAGGGAATGCGCCACGAGAAGTGGAAACCTGGACCACCAAGCTTTGGGGGTGGGGGGGTGGTGAGGAAAAGTGGGTCGTTCAGTTCAGGGCGATGGCGGCGGGCAATTGTCCTATTCACAGGAGCCCCTGTGCTGGGTTTGGCCCAGGTTCCCAGAAGGACATCTGTTAAGGCCTTGTTGAAAGGCAGTAGGGGTTCTGAGCAGGAGACCCCAGGCTGCAGGACCTCTCTCAAAACATTAGTCTTGACCACCACTGTAGGAAGCTGTAGGTAGAGGACCTCCGCAGCCCTATTTACCACCATGGCAAAAGATGCTCCCTCCTCCATAGCCAGGGAAAGCATGTCCGAGTATGGGGAGGTGTCCAAACCACTGGCATCACCCAGTTCCTCGTACCAGTCCACATATTGTTGGTGTGGGATTTCGAAGGGATCTTGCTCCCACTCCCAATCCTCTTCCTCCATCCCTAACCCTTCAGAAAAGGGCAGGGTGAACGCCATGGAGCCATACGATTTTGTCAGTCTCGGCGTCGGTGGACGCACGATCGGCTCCGTGACGTTGGTAATGAGGATCGGGGAGGCGCTTCCGGTGGGCGCCGGCTACACCTAGGACATAGGGACCGGACGAGGCACCAGGGAAGGTCGCTGTGGAGGTGTGACGGGCATCGGTATGAACTCGGGAACGGGTTCAGTCGGAGGCCCTGGCGCTGGGGCCGGAGCAGCCAGCATGGGAACCACGAGGGCCCCTCCGTCCTCTGACCCTGCGGATCCAGAAGGCGCGGTAGCAGGGTCAGGCCACCCAAACATGTTGTGCATGGCACCATAAAATTCCTTCAGCTGGGCAGTATTTGCTCCATGCCCAGGAAAGGGAGGAAAACGTGGAGCCAACCCAGGCCTCTCCGCGGAGCAGGGCCTTGAACGCCGAGGTTCCTCTGCCGCGCCACGAGATGGGAAAAGCCGAAGTACGCATCGGCTTCTTGTGGTGCCTCTTACCTGACTTCGACGAAGAGGACTTTGATTTACTGGGGCGGTGCTCTGACTTTCCTCGATACGGTGACCTGGACCGGGATCAAGACCGACGAGGCGACCTCTGCGGTGCAGCATGCTGGGCCACGAGAAGCTTTAGGGACCGCTCTCTCAAAGCCTTTGGCGCCACGCCCAGCAGTCAAAGCATGATTTGGAGTGGTGGTCGCACTCCAGGCACCAAAGACAGACTAAATGGGGGTCCGTGACCGACATGACACGGTGACAGGAGCCGCACGGCTTGAACCCTGAAGTATTCTTGTTCAACATGACTCCTAACACACCATCGAAGTCAACAAAAAGTCGAAAAAAGTCTGTCATAAAATGATAGTGAGTAGCTCTCTTCCACAGATCGGTGCTGGCTGGCGCAAAAAGAAAAGAACTGACGTCAGCGCGCCGGAGTGGCGGTTATATTGACGATGTGGACGCCACGACGACGAACAAGACGTCACGCGGAGTTGACCGACACCACCTACTGGCACACAGCGGTACTGTTAAGTTAAATCTTCTGGATCCTGCCTAACGCCTAAAAGTTCAAAGGTAAGGAATCTGCGGCTAGATGTCTCTATCAGATTGGGTAGTTTAATCTGCCGTTTGGTAATTAACAGACAATCATTCTGATGGTCTGTGTCTACCAAGGGGTAGAAACAAGGGCGTGCAGGATAAGTGAAGTTTAAATAATGTCTGGAAAGAAAGGGTTTGGGCACTAAAGTCTCCGGAATGTTTGAACTGCCGTTGTGTGCAGTCACCTTTTTGAATGAGGCATCAAGAAGGCCACTTTTTTAGCTACCTAGTTCGATAATAGGAGGTGGGTCCTCCTGCTCAGGAGAAACACCTAGATTAACTAGTAAAGTGGGGGGAGGAGATTCTCTGTTTGTTGGCATAGCGAACAAGCTTTTGTAATGCAATAGGTCTCGCAATTGCGATATTTTGAGCTATTAACATTGTAAATGACAATGTCTTTTATTAGTGCAGGTTTTTTTTTTTTTAAACAAAAAAAAAAGGCATTGTCATTTACAATGCCAATAGCTCAAAATCTCGCAATTGCGAGACATATTACATTGCAAATGAAATGTGGCACCCCTGCTGATGCTGGCGAATTAAATGAGGCAGTTAGGAGATAGGGGCTTTTGAGTTCACTGGTCAGTCCCTGGATGTGCAGTGACTGGCCCCGAACACAAATGTCTCCAGCCCACCCCCCAGCTCACCTAAATCATCGATAGCTTAGCTGCCTCAGGCTGATAATGCTTTTGTTGATGTGCGTCAGCAGGGGTGAGAGGCTGAAGAGAGGGCAAGGAAGGGGGCAATGGGGTGTTACAAAACTTTGCCCACGGTATGGAAAGATTTAAAAAAATGGTAGAATAACACGCTGTGCGTACAATGTAGTTCAGGACGGCCTTTCGTCCTAGACATAGCGGCTTGATTGCTAAAACCTTTTGAAAAGGTCTAGTGACGTCCGCCCTCCCTGAAAGAGCAATTTTTAATGGCGCCTCATGCGAGGGAAGTTTCATAGCGCTTCATGTGGTGACATCCTGCCCTCCTGCGCTGGGGGTTTCATAGTGCTTCAGGCATGTATTACAAGGTGTGTGGGGGTCACAGAGACTCCTCGGAGGTGCAGCCCTCAGCTCTAGTGCTCTCCGACATTGTGTAAACAGGTATGGCTCCTCAGGGTGCATGGGCACATTCCGGGAAACGCCTGGAGTGTTTGTTGTAGGAATGAGTTGTGCCGCTCGGGAGGCAGGATGGAGACCACTAACAAAGGCTGCTGTGCCCTAGAACCGCCCAGCATTCAGAGCAGGCGGCATCGCCGAGAGCCCGTCGCTCAATCC
This sequence comes from Triturus cristatus, assembly GCF_964204655.1. NCBI lineage: Eukaryota > Metazoa > Chordata > Amphibia > Caudata > Salamandridae > Triturus > Triturus cristatus. The sequence continues at coordinate 488,770,708 of NC_140595.1, forward strand.
TGGAAATCCCCAGACATGCCGAAACCCCGGGGGCACCAAGGCACCTCAATGAATTACACAGATATCTGTGGTGCGCAGGGAGTGCTGTGCCTACCCCAGAGATGGTGTGCCCATGTCTGGCAACCACAAGGGACCCTATACACCAAGTTCAGGATTAAAACTTACCATCAAAATATAGTTTATTTCGGTACATTCAATCGGATATACATTCGTTATTGGTAACAGTACACAAATATCATTATTCAGTTGTTCAAAATACACTCCGCTTGCATTGCAAATGCTTAAGTTTAAACCTGAGCACGGCGCCGCTTGAAGGACACCGCGCTCGTTTTTTGTTGTTTTATTTTATTTATTACTTTAACACTGAGCGCGATGTCCTTGAAGTGGATGCCGCGAAAATATAAATAGGGTGAGCGCTGTGTCCCTAGCGGGCGCCGCACTCATTACAAAAACAAAAAAAACATACAATTTAGAGGGCATAGCGCTGCAGCATCGTGCTTCGTGGATGAATGACAAACAGAAAGTGCTTACCCAGTATGTTAGGAAGACCGTCTAACGCCGCAAGTAAACAATAGAGTCTAGATGGGCCATCGGAGAAAGAGACAGGGCGGTAACCAAAACGCCTCATTTGCAATAGGAAGCCAGCGTTTAGCGTAAACGGTGATGCAACGGTGACTCAAGCCAATCAAAATAATGGGCGCAGCTTTAACTCCACTTTCAAATCACCCCGATGCCAAAAAGCCTCACAGAGCGAGCAGCGCACGTGCGCTGCAACGCTCGGCGAGACCCAAAAATCACTCCGGCCTCTTGTAATATTTTCTCTTATGAAGGCCTTGCTGATGCTGGGGAAGCTGGACCAGGATGTCATTTATAGAGCACTTTTTGTAAAATTGTATTAACTGTGTTCCGCAGTTGAGCCTCATTCTCCGTGTTTTTATACTTAGCAATCGTTTTTCAGTATATGTTTACAGCCTTCATTCAGCCCCCAGTTTGCTCTGTTTGACATGCCTGTTCTGCTACAGATCTGTCCTGCAGATCTCTGGTGATGGGATGGGCACATATTAAAATCCTCCTTTCTAATTGAGGATTTGTGGAAAGCATTTGAGTTTTTTGTTGCTGTTAAAATCGTAGCATTTGATATTGAAGGTTCATAGAAATCCACTTGCTGTGTCCCTTGTGGCGGTCAGGTGTAGATCTAGCTGAAACCTCAGGAGATACATAATCTGACCTTGATGTGTGCAAGGTAGATGGATAGTTAAATGGTTGTAGTTTCCTTTGGATGATCTGCGTAAATCGATTGTGTTATTGATGTAGTTAACCTCTACCTGTACTGTACTCCCATAGTTTGCAATCATAGGTGGTTCGTTGTGGCTTAATGAGCAAGTGACTCATGGCGACCTTTTGAAATTATGCGGTCTGGTTTTCCCATTGGTAGGGCAGCGCTGTGCCTCAGCTGTGGCTTGCGTTTTACTCCTACCTGCTCTAGGCTGAGCGCATAACAAATTAAGCACGTTTATTTCAGCAGTATTTCATGCTAATAGATTGTCATATTTTCCAAAAACAGATATTCCGCAGTTTCTTCAGTTTAAAAACAGGTAGATGGTTTTTATTGGCACACGCAGGTATGATTTCTGCTCCGAGGAATTTAAACTAGCATTTACATTTGAATGTCTAAACAATGTGTCAGCACACATCCTGAAATCATGTTTGTTCATTTCTTTTTTTTGTTATGTTTTTCTTTGCAAAGTTGAAAGTAAAATATTGGTTTAGTACTGCTTTGCTTAATTATGTGTTCATGTCAAAAGGTATTTTGTGAAGGGCTTCTAGCACACGGAAATGTACCTTTACCGAGTGCCAAAGCAGTAACACTATGGCCTTCATTCCCTTTGGTTTAGTAATCCCAATTTGGGTGCAAAGAGGAATCTGCATCCAAATCGCGCTTAACCCCTTCGACGCTTGTGACGGAGCGGTTCCGTCACGTGCGTCGGTTGCGCTGTGCGCATGACGGAACCGCTCCGTCATGGCCCCGCCCGCGCACGGAATCTTCAGCGCGGCGCGGAAATCCGCGCCGCGCTGAAGGGGTTAAATTGTGTCACAAAATACATACAAAAGAAAGGAATATGCTACTTACCAGTATGCATCTGTTCTTGGCATGTAGAGCTGCAGATCTACACACTTGTGCATAGATCGCTATCTGGTGTTGGGCCCGGATGTTTGCAGTTTGTTTTTCCTCTTGGAAAGTCTTTGGAAGTCACGAGGTTGGTGACTCCTCCTTTGGATCGTATTAAGCATGTGCTTCGGCTCCATCCTCAGATTGTTTTTCGCCAGGAGGGAAAGATGGAGCGTAGTAATAACAGTGAAGAGGCCCATGTGTGTGGTATCTAAATAAGATAAACTGGAACAGATACAGGTAGCCGGGGAGGCGTGTGTAGATCTGCAGCTCTACATGCCAAGAACAGATGCATACTGGTAAGTAGCATATTCCGTTCGAGGCATACGAGCTGCAGATTACACACTTGTGCATAGATTATATAGCAGTACCCAACCTTGGCGGCGACCACCGGTATCTGTTGCAGTGGTTTGAAATAATGTTTTGAGTACAGCCTGGCCCACACTGGCTTGTTGCTTAGTTTGCACATCTTCACAATAGTGTTTAGTGAAAGTGTGTGGTGTTGACCATGTAGCTGCTTTGCAGATATCATCTAATGGGATGTTCCCTAAGAATGCCATGGAAGCCCCTATTTTTCGTGTAGAATGGGCTTTAGGGGGAATGGATAGCGTTCGTTTTGCTTTGTGGTAGCAAATTTGAATGCATTTGACAATCCACCTAGCTATCCCTGATTTGGAGATGGGGTTGCCCTTGTGTGGTGGAGAGAAAGAGACAAACAGTTGTTTGGTCTTACGGAAACGTTGTGTTCTCTCGATGTAGTAGAGTAAGGCTCGTTTGACATCTAGTGTGTGAAGAGCTCTTTCTGCAACAGTCTGTGGTTGCGAGAAGAATACTGGTAGCTCTACAGATTGGTTTAGGTGAAAGGGAGAAATGACTTTTGGGAGGAATTTTGGGTTGGTAAGGAGAACAACCTTGTTATGGTGCATTTGGAGAAAAGGTTCTTGAATGGTAAGTACTTGTATCTCACTGACTCTTCTGAGGGAAGTGATGGCTACAAGAAAAGCGGTTTTCCAGGTTAGGAATTGAAGTTCACATTTGTGCAGAGGTTCGAAGGGAGGCTCCATTAGTCTTGTGAGAACGATATTAAGGTTCCACACAGGTGAGGGTGGCACTCTGGGGGGAATTATTCTTGTAAGGCCTTCCATAAAGGCTTTAATGGCAGGTACTCTAAAGAGTGATAGATGTTGCCTGTTTTGTAGGTAAGCTGCTATGGCTGCGAGGTGCAGTCGAATGGACGTATTGGCTAGATTGCACCTTTGTAGGTGGAGTAAGCAGCCTGTGATGTGTTGAATGGACACGTCCAGGGGATTGATGGTGTTGTTATGACAATAGACAACAAAGCATTTCGACTTGGCGGCGTAGCACGCTCTAGTGGTAGGTCGTCTAGCTTCTCTGATGACGTTCATACAGTCAGGGGGAAGATTTAGGTACCCGAATTCTAGGATTTCAGGGGCCAGATCGCAAGGTTCAGCTGAGCTGGGTCCGGGTGTCTGATCTCTCCATGGTTCTGGGTTAGGAGGTGTGGAGAGAGGTGTAATTTTTGGTGCGGTACTACAGATATTTGGAGCAGTGTGGTGTACCATGGTTGTCTGACCCAGGTTGGAGCGACGAATATTAGTATGAGGGAGTGTTGTAGTTTGCACACCACTAGTGGAATGAGTGGGAGAGGCGGAAAAGCGTACGCAAATCTGCCTGACCAGTTCATCCATATCGCATTGCCTTTGGACAATGGGTGGGGGTATCTGGCGGCGAAGCTTGGGCATTTGGTGTTTTCGTGGGTGGCGAAGAGGTCTATCTGTGGCTGCCCCCACATTTGAAAGTACAGGTGAAGAACTTGCGGGTGAAGCTCCCACTCGTGGATTTGTTGTGTTTGTCTGCTGAGCAGATCTGCCATAGTGTTTTGGACTCCTGGGACATGTTGGGCTAGGAGAAAGATTTTCTGGGGTATGGCCCATCTCCATATGCTCTGTGCTAGTTGAGAGAGCTGTGGAGAGTGCATGCCGCCTTGTTTTTGAATATAATACATGGCTGTCATGTTGTCTGAGCGGATAAGGACTGCCTTGCCTGAAATCTGTGTTTGGAAAGATTTTAGGGCTAAGAAGATTGCTAGTAACTCCAGATGGTTGATATGGAGTGACGCTGTTGAGGTGTCCATTTGCCCTGCATGGTACTCCCCAGCCGGAGAGCGATGCGTCCGTTGTCAGTACTATCTGAAGAACCGGGTCTAGGAACGGTCGACCTTTGGAAAGGTTTGTGGTGTTCCACCACTGCAGAGAGCGATGGGTGCGACCGTCTACCAACACCAGATCTGTTAATTGACCCTGGGCCTGGTTCCATTGGCACGCTAAGCACTCTAGGAGAGGACGCATCTGGAGTCTTGCGTGAGGTACTATGAAAATGCAAGAGGCCATCATCCCTATTAGTTGTGCTATGAATTTTGCGCGTAGAGCCTGAATGCTTGCAATCCTGGCAGGATTGGGGTAGGCGAGCGCTTTTGAGGTGTCTATAGTGGCACCTAGATATTGTTTTATGTGGGATGGTTGTAGATGGGACTTTTCGTGGTTTACCGTGAAGCCTAGCTGGTAAAGTAGCTGGATCGTGGTGTGTGTGTGTGTTGTACACACTGATTGTATGAACTGGCTTTTATCAACCAGTTGTCTAGGTATGGGAAGATATGTTGTCCGTCCACTACAAATCTGAGGTACTTCCTGTGAGTTTTGTGCACTGGAATGTGGAAATACGCGTCTTTTAAGTCTAAAGTGGTGAGGAAGTAGTTTTGGGAGAGCAGCGGAAGTACTTGCTGAAGCGTTACCATGTGAAAATGGTCTGAGTGTATGTATCTGTTTAGGGGCCGGAGGTCTAGGATGGGCCGTAGATGCTCGTCCCTTTTTGGTATGAGAAAATATAGGGAGTAGACCCCCATATTTTGTTGGTTGGTAGGAACTTGTTCTATTGCCTTTTTCTGTAGGAGGGAGATTACCTCCTGCTTTAGTAACATTAGGTGTTCTTGTGACATTGGGCGTTGTCTGGGTGGAATGTTTGGGGGGTAGATATTAGTTCTAGGCAGTATCCTGACCAAATTATTTGTGTTACCCATTTGTCTGAGGTGATGTTAGCCCAGAGGGGAAGGAAATTTTGGAGCCTGCCCCCGACCGGAGTGGGATGGTCTGGGGGAGCGGAGGGAAGTCATTGGTTAGGTGGCGTGGCAGAGCGGGCGGCGCTTGTCTTGCCTCTGCCTTTGTTATTGTTACCCCTGTAGCCGCCTCTTTGGTAACCCCTTGTAAAGGTGGATTGAGTAGGGGATTTATATGAAGTGGAAGCTGCGTCTGAGGATTAGCTTCCGGATGTGCTCCGAAAGTAAGAGCGGCGAAAGGAGCGTCTGGGAGGGTGTGATTGCAAGGCTCCCATAGATTTTGCCGTGTCGGTGTCCTTTTTCATTTTTTCTAGGATCTCATCCACTTTTGGGCCAAACAGATGTTCCTGGTCAAAGGGAAGGTTGAGGATGGAGGCTTGTAACTCCGGTTTAAAATGGAGATCCTTAGCCAGGCATGGCGACGGAGGAGGACACTATTATTGATGGCCCTGGAGGCTGTGTCTGCTGCGTCTAGGGCACAACGTATAGAGGTATTAGTAATGGTTTTGCCCTCCTGAATTAGTTTGTTGGCCCTAGCTTTATATTTATCAGGGAGATGGTGCATTATGGCTTCCAATTCGTCATAATGGGCCCTGTCATATCTGGCTAGTAGCGCTTGTGTATTGGCGATACGCCATATATTGACAGCTTGGGAAGCAGTACGTTTGCCTGATGCGTCCAAGAGTTTAGACTCTTTGTCAGGTGGTGGTGCTTCGCCTGACGCTTGGGAGTTGGCCCTTTTACGTGCGGTGGACACTACTAGAGAATCTAGTGGCGCTGGCCCTCTAATGTAGGAGGGATCTATAGGGGCAGATTTATATTTTTTCTCAATGCTCGGGTTAATGACCCTGGCTCTGACTGGGTCCTTAAAGACCTCTGGCGCATGTTTTATAACTCCTTTGAGCACAGGCAATATGGAGGTGGCCCTATGTGTGGTGTCAAATGTATCGAGGACGAAATCCTCCTCCACGGGGTCAGTATGTAGATCCACCCCGTGATAGTGTGCCGCCCTTTGCAATAGATGGTTGAACGCCAATGAGTCTTCTGGTGGAGAAGGTCTGGAAGGGTAAAGATCGTCCTGTGGGACGTTTGGGATATCAGAGATATTATAATCGTCCCATGGGTCTGGGGATCCGGTGGGGGTCCCCTGTAGGTAGATCTTGGGGCCCATCCCTTATGTCATCATATGGATCCCCCTGATCATCATCATCCGGAGATGGAGTTGGGGAATGATGAGGTGGGGGTGGAGACGGCGGATGAGGTGGGGGTGGAGACGGCGGAGGAGGTGGAGGAGGAGAAGGTGGAGGCGGTGGAGGAGGTGTGGAAGATAGTCTGAAAGGAGAGGTAGCAGAGCCCTTCCTCTTTGGAGGTGGAGGTGGAGCCGGTTTCTCCAGTTGTCTCTTTTTGATAGAGAGCATTAAATGTCCAGTTTTGGGATCCTTGGTTAATGTCTTTTGTAAGGGATCCGGTGTAAAGAGTTCTGGTGAGGTTGGTTGGTCCATCGGCGCCGAAGGCGTCAGGGCTGTTGTTTTTTTTGGTTTTTCTGTGCCGGTTCGGTGTTTGGAACCATGCCTAGGAAACTCCGGTTGTTGGAGATGGATTTCGGCTTCGAAGTGTCGGTGCCGCTGGCCTTGTGTGCTTTGGTCGGTACCGAAGATGGTGTCGGTACCGAAGAGCTGGGTTTCGACCCAGAGTGTTTCGGTGCGGGACTCGGTGTCGAGAGGGAGGCCGGTTTCTTTTTCGGTGCCGAAGAGTGTTTATCGGCACCGACGGTGGGCTGGCTCGAGCCCGAGCTGCCGGAAGGCTTACTTGGCTTCTTTACCGGGCCCGAAGGTGCGGTGTGTTAAGCAGTGTCTCTGGTCTTGCCTAGGCCCGGAGGCGAAGGCGTGACCGAAGCCTTTTTCGGTGCTGGCGAGGGTGTGGGGGGGGGGGGTAGATCAGTACTCACGACCCTCTGTGCCGGAGTGATGTCCTCCACATCCAAGTCGTCGGCTTCGGAGGCGCTGACGAGACCCTTGTCAGTGTGATGCTGTTCTGGAGCGTCGACGCCTTCTCCGAAGATGTCGTCCGGAATCGCCGTCGAGGAGTGTGCCATGGTTCTTCTGGCTCGTCGGTCCTGAATAGTCTTCTTGGACGAGAAGGACTTGCACGCCGGACAGTATCGAGCCTCGTGTTCAGGGGAGAGGCAGAGATTACATACCTCGTGGAGATCGGTGTGGGGGAATTTGGACCCACATCGAGGGCACTTTTTAAATGGAGTCCTTTCCATTAGCCAGGACCGGAGCTTGGGTAGGCCCGAAGGATGCCGTCGACGAATGGAACCGAAGGTCTGTGCCGATGAGAAGGCGCGTCGAGTGGGGAGATGGCGATCGAAACAATACCGCGAATTGGGGTGAGGATTGCGCGTCGATCGTCTTACTGGAAGCTGTTCGGAACCGGAGCGCAAAGATTACATCCGAGCCCGATGGCGGAAAAAAACAATCTGAGGATGGAGCCGAAGCCCATGCGCAATACGATCCAAAGGAGGAGTCACCAACCTCGTGACTTCCAAAGACTTTCCAAGAGGAAAAACGAACTGCAGACATCCGGGCCCAACACCAGATGGCGATCTATGCACAAGTGTGTAATCTGCAGCTCATATGCCTCCACCATATTATTAAACGATGCAGGCACACAGTGCCGGTGGGGATAGTCGGCACTGCTCTGCCTTTGGCACTTTACGGCTACGTAGCTCTGACAGCTTTAAGACTCTCAGTGTTGCTCACCCAGGGTTCTTATTTCAACAGCTCTGTTGCTTGAAAGCCGATCTATGCAGGTGGTGCTTGCTTCACTCCGCATCCCAAGTAGCGGTTGAAGTGCAATAAAAACAGTATAGGGAAGCGGCGGACCCAGATTTTGCGGGCACTTTTGTAAACAGTGCAGCCTTTTTACAAAAGTGCTGATTTTGTCATTTGTTTTGCAAATAGCAAAATCATGGAGGGTGTGTCTAGTCCAACGCAATGGGTTTCTTCAGTTGTGGTTGTACCCAAAAACTGACAGTGAAGGAGCTGTACGCAGCTGCGTTGATTTGAGTCAAGCAAACAAAGCAATTGAAAGAACAGCATCCAGGTCCGCACATTGCTGACATGATAACACAATTGAATGGTGCGAAGGTCTTCTCTCACCTTGATTTGAAAAAAGGATATCATCAGTTTTAACTTGAGGAGAGCTGCAGGTACAGTTGAACCTTTTCTACATATATGGGTCGCTTGCAATACAAAAGACTACGTTTCAGTGTTTCATCAGCTGCAGTATCATACAGCCTGTCATGAATGCATTTACTTATAGTGATGACATATTGGTTTTGGAGCAGAAGGAGCTCTCACGCAAGTGTGTCGTTTACTTGCAGATGAAGGTTTGACTTTGAATATTGAAAAATGTGAATTCCATAAGACAAAGTTACAATTCTTTGGCCAGATCTTTTCTGATAAGGATATGACAACTCATCTAGCTAAAGTGCAAGCGTTGTAAAGATATTTCCATGTTATGTTCATTTCTTGGCATGGCCAGCTCCTGTTCCAGATATCTACGAGACTTTGCTACCATAACTGCTATGTTGAGAGACTTGGCGAAAAAGAATATTTCATTTCATTGCTTACATGAATGTGAGTAAAGTAAAGCTTGAGGTCTTTTGTTCAAAAATACCACCAATTGTAACATACACCTTAGAATATTTCTCGATCAAGGCGTAGCAATCTATTATATATACAAGAAGGGATTTTATTACGTAAACAGTTAAGAGTTAACTAGTCAGTCCCTGTCCAAGCATTTCACTTGGAGTTATCTATAGTCAGTGCTTACGCAAAAGCTATCACAAATATACTGTGCTGGGCCTATATTCTTTTACATGCAGACCTAGGGTCTTTAAGGTATATTTTAAAATAAGAGACTTTTAGAGACAACTCCTCACATCATACTTTTAATAAGAATCTTAGTATTGCACTAATCCAGTCCGGTTGCACGATAGCACTTTTGAAAGACTGGACTCCTGGACACTTGAAGCATTTTTTAAAGTACCGGACTCCAAGAATAATGGATGTAGATCATTGTTCACAGCTAAAACACTTCACACACCTCATATATAGTCTAGAATACAAAACTCTGCAACGATATATACATTTTTCTTTAGAGCACAGGGTTCGGCGCACCATAATTTTAATGAGGTTGGGGATTCTTCCTCTAAAGACCCATACTTTTAAATGGGATAAATCGGTAAGCTCCACAGAAATTTGTGATTTATGCAAAGGAGGAGTGCAAGACTTTTACATGTGTGGCTAGTTTGTCCAAACCTGATTTTGGAAGTGGCCCGCGTCAGTATATAAAGCCTATAAGTTCTAGATACAATCTCTGCTCTGCACAAAGTTTAATTGGGTTTTGTGAATCTTCACCTGATGAATGTGTTTGTTATACTGTGTTTGACATATAGAGCACTTGAGGATGAATCTAAAGGCACTATCAGCTCTCTGCTTACTCGTTACCACCCTACAAGGCGTTTGCGCTCTTCGGGACTATTTCAACTCGTTGTCCCTCGCTTTAAGCTCACCAGATGGGGAGCTAGGGCTTTTTCAGTTGTTGCTCCACAACTTTGGAACAACTTGCCGATAGAGTTGAAGACCTTGCCTTCTTTAGCGCTGTTTAAAAAGGCCCTAAAAACTTGGTGCTTTTCCAGAGCTTACACAGGCTGAGCTGCAGGAGCTTTGTTATGAGCTGGATTTGGAATTAGGCGCCTTGACGCCCATTGGGCTATGTTTGCGCATAACAAGATCCCTTTTATTATTATTATTATTATTATACTCTGTATAACTTCTTTAAAAGTTGTTTTTTAATCGTTTTAGTGTCTAAGTAACAATTGTTTTATCACTTTTAACTATGCATTTGTTGACCTCAGGTGAAGTCTAAACCAAATCTAATAAAACATCTAGAAATCTTGAGTAAAGTTTCAAGAGAATTAGACAAGCTATCAACAATGCTACTGAAATGGAATATTTTGAGCCAAATTTTCATACAGAGGTTGCTGTTGATGCTAGCCCTGGTGGGTTAGGCGCCATTTTTGCCCGGCCCCGTTGGCACCCAAATGCTCAAAGATATATTGAGGCATATGCAAGCAGACGTTTGTCCCAAACGGAACGCGCTATCCACAACCTGAGAAAGAAAGTTTAGCAGTGGTGTGGTCTTGTGAACATTTCCACTTATTCTTATACAGAAAAATATTCACGCTTATGACGTATCATCAAGCCTTATCGACCATCTAGGCCAAGATGCCTCCTCCTATTGAACTTTGGGGTCTACGATTACAAGAATAAAACTACACAATCTTGCACCGTCCAGGGAAACCTCAAAACCCTGCCGACTACTACTTACGACTGCCTATACAGTGCCATGGCACCCCTTCCACGACGGCTGAAGCCTACATAAATTTTAAATCCAAAATCAAGCACACCAGCTGTCATTTCGTTAGACATGTTAAAACTAGAAGACAATCTTTTATAGTCTTGGAACTAGCACACTCGACCTCTTACCAGTGACAGTGAATACCAAAAGTTTAAAAATGTCACAGATGAACTGTCCCTTACTCAAGAAGGAGTTATCTTGAGAGGCTTGAGAATTATTATAATGAAGAGACTGCAACAAAATACAATTAAAGTGGTCCATGAAGAACATAGTGGAATCGTTGCCAGAAAACGAGCTCTCCAAGACAGAGTTCAGTTTCCTCATCTCCATGAGACAGCTGAAAGAAATACTTTTTCGGTCCTCTTGACAATGGACTTCACCTGATGGTGATTGTTGATTAATAATCCCATTTTCCATTGATAGAAGATCTCACCTATCATCTATCACTCAAGAAAGAGTCATTAAGGGATTAGACAGCCTCTTTGTGGCATGCGGTGTTCCTACAATCTTAAAATCTGACAACGGCCGACATTTCAACAGTCGATAATTAAAGAGACTTTCGCAGTCATTTTACTGTGAAGCATCAGAAGAGCACACCCCTTTGGCCAATAACTATTGTCAAACATTTCAAGAAGAGTACTGTCAAGAAAGCTGCTGTGCGTGCTGTATTGGAAAAGTTTGACCTTTAGACTATCTTGCATTCTACTCAGAGTTCAATGTCCGACCCCTCACTCGATGACAGGTGAAAGCCCAGCAACGTTGATTTTTCGAAGAACCCGGACGACCAAGTTACCTCAATTGACCAACAGAAGATCAAGTACTGAGGAAGAAACTCCCCCCTCCCCCCCCCCACACCCCCGGCTGCTGCTGTTCCTACATCGCCAACAAAGATTATTGACTCTTCCACTGCCTGTCCCCAGTTTCCGAAGACACAGCAGGGACATTTGATCTGAGCGCCATGTAGACTCATTTAAGAACTATGATTGTACATATTTGTATGAAAAAGTGTAAATTTTTATTTTAACAGAGGGGGAGATGTTGTGTCATGTGAGTTATCAATGATTGAACCCTTTTGGCTACTGTGTTAGAGCATAGTGGGGGTGGAGCTTGCTCGGCTCCAACACGGTCACAGGTCCGCAGAGCTCCTGCAACCCCGCGTATAATCCTACATAATCCTCCCACCCATCGCTGAAATTTTGACACAGGTTCCCAGTATTTACCCTCTGTAACCCTCTGTAAAGCCACTGGATGTTGCGGAGCTGTGGCGTTGGCCGAGTACAGACCGATTGGCCTCGCCCTTGCAGAAGTGGCCCGCACCGCGTGAGCTGGGGCCTGATCCCGGAAAGTGCCGCTGAGCAGACGGCTGCCGCCGGCCAGTGAAGGAGAGTGTGGCCCAAGGGTGGGCAGGAGGATCAGTCCGTGAGAGACGGAGCGATGGTGACCCCGGGGAACAACACTCTCACCTGCTTGTGAGGCGCGGAGCTGTTTTGGCCTCCTCATTCCGGGACCCTATTATCCGTGTGCCTAGGTGGCAAGAGAGCGGCTTTGCCTGGCTTTGGCCTGTCTCGCTGCCTGGGTTGACTGGAGACGTGGCCGCTGGGTGGCTTTTCTGTTGGGCTTGCTGGGGAGGGGAGGGGGGTTGGCCCCTTATGCGTCACTGCCGTCATCAAATCATTCTTGGCAGGTTAGAACCTGGCGAGCGGTGAAGCAAGCCCGAGAGCTCCCGCTTTTGTTTTCCGCAGCCTTTGCTGACTCAGCCTGAAGCCGGACACTGTAGGGAACATCATGCAGGAGCATAGACTGATGAAAACTTGCCTGTGACTGGGCAACGCCGGTATGCCACAGAGCCTTTTTTATTGCTACGCTGGGGTGGTCTCATCATTGTTTTTTTGTTTTTTTTTGTTTTTTTAATTCTTTTTATTTGCATTTTGAACAACAAAATGGTCTCATCATTGTTGATGAGGGAATCAGAACTCATTCCTGGGGCAGAGAGCACTACAGTAGTGCTAAAACTTAAGCATATGGCATGATAATCGGCTGGTGACATGGACTTTGCAGAGGTGTTGGTGGTCCCTGGGCTTAGTACTCACTGTAGAGAACCCGAATGGTGAGACAGATGGGCATATCAGATGAATCCCAACCAAAGCTCCAGTTTTGAGCCAAGTAAAACTCCTAGACATAGAGAAACAGGCCCCGGTGTTTCTAAATCTGGCTCGGAGTCTAATTACCCCACAGTAGACTCTGACTTGAAGCAAATATTGGCGGTGATGCAACCGAGGCTGTCCAAGATTGATGCCAGAATTTATGCCCTTTCCTTCCGCATGGACAGAATGATGGAGAGGCTCAACAAACAAACTGGGTGGCCAGATACAGTCGAAAAAAAGCACATCGGATGCAGAAGATATTATTGTGGAGTTGAGTGCGGCACCAAAATGGACAGGCTGCTCCACACACTTGAGGTTCAGACTGAAGACTTGTAAGCCCGCTCCGGGAGCACCAATGTGAGGATCACAGGTTTTCCGGAATCTACCAAGATCACTAACATGGAGCAGTAAGTGGAGTAACTCTTGAGAGCGATACTGGGCAGATCGACCATTTCTGATATCTTTGTTGTGGAAAGGACGCATCGCTCACTGGCGCCTTGGCCCTTGCCAGGGCTAATCCTCATCCAAATATTGCTAGTCTTTGGAATTATAGGGACCAGGACGCTGCGCTGCAAAGGGCCAGAGAACTAAAATCCCTATGCTATCAGGACATGGAGTTGTCCCTTTATCCCGACTCAGCAGGTACAGGAAGCTCACAGGCAATTCATCCCAGTCAAGAGGAAACTTCAGGAGTTGCAACTAGAATATAGCATGATGCACCCTGCAAAGTTGAACATCATAACGGAGGGTAAACCTATTTTGTTCACTGACCCGAAACTGGCTCTACAATTCATTAAATGTAAGGAGAATGCCAGCCCACTTAAAGGATAACCTGATGGGGAAGGGCTGAGGGGGCTGAACTGCATAGAGAGGAGTTTAGGGGACTCAGGAAAACACCTATCTCGTTGAGCTGGAATGCAATGCTGGAGGACTTTGTTGCTATAGATATATTCTCCTGTTAGGGTGTATTGTGGTGGTTGGTTTGAGGGACTGGACCACGATTGTATGCCACGGGGGCTCCTCACATTATCCATGGGTAGTCACCCTGTATGATTCACAAGACGGCGCAATGTGACTAAGTCAGCCGTGGGACTGGACTGCGCATGTGTCCAATAGCGGGAGTGTGTACAGGCTACTAGTGCTACTGGTGCTGGACATGCGGGGAGGGGAGGGCGGGGGGGGTTACAGTTTTTTCTTTATATTTTGTTTGGGTTATTGGCATTGTAATGTGCGTTGATAGCTTCGAGTACTCAGGGTAGGCTGTAGTTGGGCACGGGATGAGGGACCGAAAGCTGGCAGCACTCGCATTGGTTAGCAACAGGAGATTTACTTACTAAGGTTAAATTGCTCACATGATGCTTCGACACCGTAACTGTGTATTCTACTATGCTGTCTGAGACTGTATGACATTATGCCACGTATGCTTATGATATTGTATCATGTTTCGTGTTTATTTGATTGGTTGTGTAAAATCAATAAAAAACAGATATAAAAAAAAAAAAAAAAAGGATAACCTGATTCCGATGCCAAAGCCAGTGGACGATGAGGAGGAATATGTTATTGCGTCTAATTTTCTCAGTGAACGCAGTCGTTTACCTACAGTTTGCAAGCAATGGGAGCTTACATGTGACACTTATTCCTGGCTAACTTGTTGGGGATTTCCGGGGTCCCGCTCTTCTCCATGAGAGTGGCCTACTCTGGCAGGATCGCATGGGGACGCTTAGAGTGAGCTCTTTGGTATGACATATGCCATGTCACTTTGGTAAGACTACATTTGGACTGGGTTCAGTGGGACTTCATCCAGAGTCCGTTTTAGCACATAAGAGAATCTCATTTTTGGCTTGGCATGCTATACTATGTATTCATATGCTTTGCCACTTCATTACAGTATCTTGGGCATGGTAATTGTGAGGGGGAAGATATGAAGCGAACAAAATTTTCTTCTGCAGGGCGATGGATGCACTGTACTAGAACACATGTTATCTATCTCGCTGGGTGTAAGATGTAGTTTATAAACGGCAACATACACCCGCATGTGTACATTTTGCAGAATGTATTGTTGCTTTTTCTTTCTTTGGTTCAGGTGGACTTGGGGGTCATGGGCTGGAAATCTTCTATGCTTAGCTTGAGGCTGCACAGAGTGGGTGGGTTAATAGTTGAGGGTAATGTTTCTTTGTTTTACTTACTAAAAGAATATATAGTGTGGCTGGTTTATCTAGTTCACGGTTACTCATAGTACGGCCCGCGGGCCGCCAGCGGCCCGGTAAGCCTTCCTTGGCGGACCTTGCAGACATCCTACCTGTGTTTAAAAACAAAAAAAATTAAATAGTGTTAGCAAACACTGCCGGGTGCAGCAGCCCGGACACAGACTCTGCTCTGTCAGGGCCGGGGGATTCGATTCAAGTGATTGTCAAAGTGGAGATGCAGGTTGTCAAAGTGGAGATGCAGGGGCCTAAGAGGTGAAATACAACAAAGCTTTATTAACATGTAAATGGTCTTTTAAAGACCTGTGAAGTACTCTGGTGCGGCTGTGTGTGCTGCGCGCTGGGAAGCTGTCTCAGCCGGGCTGAAGGCTGACACACACACGGGGTGAGGGGTGAGATGACAGAGGGTGACGGAGGGAGACAGAGCGAGGGAGAGGGAGACAGAGGGAGGGAGAGGGAGACAGAGGGAGACAGAGGGAGGGAGAGGGAGACAGAGGGAGGGAGAGGGAGGGAGAGGGAGACAGAGGGAGGGAGAGGGAGACAGAGGAAGGGAGAGGGAGACAGAGGAAGGGAGAGGGAGAGGGAGGGAGGGAGAGGAAGAGGGAGGGAGGGAGGGAGACAGAGGGAGGGAGACAGAGGGAGAGAGGGAGAGGGAGAGAGGGGGAGAGAGAGAGATGTGTGTATGCCGGGTCTGGTGGCTCAGTGGACGAAGGCGTCTGCTGCAGGGACCTGTGTTCAACCTCATGGTCACAATTTTTTTTGCTTTAGCCCCGCCCCTGCCCCTCTGACCCCGCCCCCACCGGTGCGGCCCTCGGCCACAAACCACTCTGTAAATTTGCCCCCCCGAGAGAAAGTTTGTGAGTACCCATGATCTAGTTCGATATCTGATTCAGAAAAGGTGGTCTGGGAGATGTAGACCGGAATAGTGGAAATCGTGATACTTGCTACCACACTAGGTTCTTCACATGGAATGTAAGAGGTCTAAATGATTATAGGAAAAGTAGTGGCATATCTCAAGCGGTATAAAGTGGCAATCGCATATTGCAGAAAAAACACTTGGTGCCAGACAGTGGGATGCTGTCACAACGTAGGTTATAAAGTCACTTTTGTCCTGCAGGCTTGACTTCCCACACCCAGGGTGTACTAATATGGGTAAACATCAGCACAGGAATTACATTACAAGAGATTTGTACAGACCCTAAGGCAGAGGTCTTCAAACTGTGGGGCGCACCCCCCTGGGGAGCGTGGATGGGTTCCCAGGGGGGCGCAAATGCCTCTGCAAACACATGTAAATGAAGATGGCCTGGAAGCTGCATTTCCAGATGGTCTTCATTTACTCAGTGCCCTTGCAGTCAAAACTGTGATCGGAGAGCCTTGGGGTCAGAAGTCACTGGGTGTGCTGGCAGGGTCAAAGATGTTGCTAAAAACAAAGTCTTCGTTTTGTGTATTCACAATAATTTAAGTGTATTAATGCTATATGTGGGAATTAAACTGGTACTTTTGAATGGAAATATGCCAGGTGCCAGGACAGTGCTAACAAGTGTAACAAGCATTGAAAATGCAATAGGTCTCGCCTTTGCTTAAGTTAAAGCCATTTGCATTGCTAATGGTATTATATAGCAAAGCAAATGGCTTTAATTTAATAAAAGGCGAGACCTATTGCATTTTTAATGTTTGTTTTTCAAAGACGACAGCTCTTTCCGGTGTGCGCTTAAAACCAGGTTTCTCGGAAACGGGGTCACTGGTCAACCCACTTCCTTTGTAGATGAGACAGCTGCCTGTCTGTTAGAAGGATTGCTGCAAGAGCCTGCACTGGAAATACACTGTTGCTTCTGGGGGGGGGCGGGGTTTATGGCTGCCCTCTATGAGATCCTGCTAGCCCAATCAATCACATGGCAAGACAGGTGGGCAAATGAATGCATTTCAGTAAATTCCCTAGACGGCCGTGTACTGCCTCACTCTGACTCATTGGTGCAAGCAGGTTACACTGGTGCACCACAGACTAACCATAAGCACATGTGAATGGTAGACATGGTCTATCAGCTCAGTAACCAGAGTTGTAATCCATACAACCCCACATTTGCAAATTGTGTGATCGTTGGCAACTCCGTTTACCTCTTGGGCTTCTCTTCGAACATCTTCCTGCCGAGGGAGCGCTTAGAAACAGGCTTAGTCCGGCATTACTGGCGGTGTGAAGCTAAGATGAACACAGAAACGTAAACTGAAGTCATCCAAACACTACAGACGGCCTTTCGTGTCCTGCGAAGTATTCGCTCACACCTGCTCAGTGTGAGCCGGAATCTCACGAGTAAGGCCACGTGCAGAGGCCAGGACATAAATCGTCGCACACAGACAGCTCACAAGTGCAGCCAGTTTATTGCAGCGAGAAGTGAGTGCGAACAGGGCCAGTTACAGCACACTTTACCCCATGGCCTCTGCAGGGATTCGTGAATGCGCACACTCGGCGCCTTGAGCGCGCGTCCGCTGCAGCGCCGACCCTCCTTGTAATAAAGAGCTCTGGCGGGGTCTCCAGAAACAGTCAATTACTGGAGGGTCCCAGACTGGGGTAGCGTCTAGAATCAGTATGAGCGTAATAGGCGCTATGCTTAGATGAGAGCATCAATGCCTGAATAACACCCCTAGCTTCACTTTCAAAGGCTGTCAGTCATCGTAAGGAGTGCTAAGCCGGGTTTACTCCACACCTGCCGAGGCGCAGCTGTATGATGGGGGGTGGCAGGGAGGGGGTAGACACCCCATATGACGAGGGACTGCTGAAAGAGGAGCTGTGGGTGTGAAGACGAGGGGCTACTGAAAGAGGAGCTGTGGGTGTGAAGAGGATGAGGGCTGCTGAAAGAGGAGCTGTGGGTGTGAAGAGGACGAGGGCTGCTGAAAGAGGAGCTGTGGTTGTGAAGAGGACGAGTGGCTACTGAAAGAGGAGCTGTGGGTGTGAAGACGACGAGGTGCTACTGTAAGAGGACCTGTGGGTGTGAAGAGGACGAGGGCTGCTGAGAGCTGTGGTATGCAGTCAGTGGAGGCGGGGAGCTGGCTGTCAGTCAGGTCAGGAGTGCGCTCAGTGTCAGAGGGAGCCTCGGGGCTGTGCCGGGGTGGGAAAGGACACACCGTGGAGGCTGACGCGCCAGCTGCAGCCCTGGCCGAGCTGTGTCAGTCAAGCCTGGCGGACTGCGCAGGAGGCAGAGTCCCAGACAGGGAAGCAAGGCTTCTGGTGCCGGTGACATCCGCAGGAGCCTACGTCCGTGCACAGGGCGAGGTAAGCACCGGCCCCTCTCTGTGGAGGGTCGGAAATTGGTGAAGGAGAGACTCCCCGCGGCTGCCGAGGGGCTCTAAGAGCCCGGACCCCATGCGTTACTGCTCCTTGGCTAGGCGTGCCGGGGGGTCTCAGGGTCTGAACCATAAGTGATACAGCTTGCTGGTGGAGGGGGCACTTAGCTGCGTGTTTGCGGCTATCAGGGTCTGAACCACAAGCTTTTCTTGTTTGTTGAGGGAGAGACAGTGCTTAATTTGTGCCGGTGCTTTCCAGTGCTCAGCACCGGCACTTATTTCACAGGGCCGGGTCTATCGAATCTAAGGACACGTTGTGGCTGCCAATGCTTGATGGCTGCTTAGGTACACTGTATGTTTCATGGTCCATTTTCAGTCTCTTGCATTCCTCAGAATTATCTCTGCCTCGGAAGGGAAGCGGAACATGGGTGGTTACCTTCAGTGAGATTGAGAGGGAAAGAAGTTCTGCTGCCCGGGTCACGGCACTGTGCATATTTGCGCCGAGCTCACTGACGAGGGAGAGAAGAGAGCATTGCAACATTAGGCCCCAAAGTGCGGGGGGGCAGGTCACCTAGGCCCTCTTGGCCTGTATTGTGCATGGCAAAATTATACAATTTGCATCCGCTGCTGTCAGGCTCGATCCTGTTTTTACAGGAACTGAAATGTATCTATTTCATGAGGCAGGAGGCCCGGGCTTTTCTTTCCAGGAGTGGATGTGGCCTGGCCTCCCTAGTGTGTGGATGAACTGAAACTACAACTTAGTTTCACATACAGCTCTGTATACCAGTCTGCCCTCCAAACTGCCGAGCTGTGCTGTGCTCGTAAAGCATATGGCCAGACCTTCAGTCGCTCTTTCCATCGGCAGTGCACTCAGAGATGCTGCAAGAGCCTTTGATCTGCCTTCCTGCTTTTAAATCAGGTAAATCAAAGTAGCGACAACTCCGTCCTGCTGGCCTCATTTTTTTTATTTCACGTTTCTCGACTCTGCGTTGCCAACCTTAACAGAGAAAAATACTAATCATCTCTTCAGGTTTTAACATTCTGCAAGGGCTTGGACAGGATACTTACGAAAAACTTCATATAAAAAGGTCTCTACTAATTCTAACATGGGCTTTCTGTATTTGTTTACGTTAATTACTAGTCGGGGTCAGTAGAACACATTTCTGCATGTGGAGAAGTAGATGTTCAGGCCACACTATTGTTTCCACTTTTGGTGGTATTTGGTTTCCAGCTCACTAGTACTCACATTTAAATCCATGAAAGCATGACGTAGCGCCTTAAAGATTAAACTGTATGTCTTGTGTTATGAAAGCTATGCATGAATCACAGCAGCAAGCACATGAACTTGCTAAACTATGATACTTGGAAGATGGCGCGTGGCATTTTCTTACTCACTGCTCTTCTGCAGCAAGGGCATTAGGAAGGGCATTAGCCAACCTAGCTATCTTACCAGAAGACCACAGACCTGCTTCATACAAACCTGTTGCTGCAATGGGCACTTTAACCCTTTGGGCTAGTCATCTACAGATTTATTTATGTACCACATTGTACTGCTTGTAGAGGACAGCCGAAAGGTTGCACATTTGAATCTCGTTGTGGTAGCACAGCCTTTCATGCTTCTAGGAACGATAAATGTGATTTCGGCAGTTGGATAATAATTTTAAAAAACTATCATTTACACTGCCACTCAACTGTGGTACTGATTGCTACGCAAAAGAAAAAGTAGTGCCAGTGTGTGACTCGCCTATGAATATTTGTATTATGATTCGTTTGTTTTAGCCCATTTGCAGCTTTGAAATTTACGAAGCTGGGAACTAATGCTGGCGGTAGAGAAGAGCAGAGATGGTGGCACAGAGGGCAGAGAGAAGTGAGGGGCCGAGATCGGCAGAGAGGAGCAAAGAGTGACAGAGAGGAGCAGAGAGTTACAGAGAGGAGCAGAGAGCAGCGCAGAGGGGCAGAGAGAAGTAAACAGGAGCAGAGAGTGGCAGAGAGAAGCAAAGAAGGCAGCGAGGAGTAGAGAGAGGCAGAGGGCTGCAGGGTGCCTAGAGAGCTCTGAGGGCACACACTAGCATGCTGTAAAGATAAGCACAGGGTCTAAAGGGGATAGAAAACACTGACTGGTCTAGGGTGGTGAAGGGGAGAGAATACTGCATTGTCCGGAGGGGTGGGAGAGCAGCATGGGGTATAAAGGGAGATAGCGGACAGTGCCTGGCCCAAGACAGTGGAGGGGCGAGACCACTGAAGGCTTCTAAGGGGTGGGAGACCAGCACAGGTCGGATATGGGGTCAAAGAGCAACACAGGATAAAGGAGGGTTGGAGACCAGTACGTTTAAAAGACAGGTGCATACCATGTGTGCTCATGATGGGCCTTTGTAACTCTACTTTGAGCTCAGAGTCATAAATCTAAATCTCGGTGTGGCCACTCAGTCTTTCATCTTTCTGAGGTCGCTAAGATTAGTGCCATTGAGTTGGATAACAACATTTTTTATGTGGTGTCACGACCCTCTCTGGTGAATATGTGCTTTACAACATACATAGTGTGGTAAGGACAACGAAATGCATTTTAATATTTTGTTTATCAAAGTCTTTGCAATATTAAACTGTCATTATTCCCTCTGTCCCTCTTTGACCTTGTACCTTTCATACCTGTATCCATTCCCTTGACCTCCTTTCTTTCCTTCATACCAGCTTTTTCCTTTCCTTTTTCTCTTCCTCAGCACCTCCAGCCATGCCTCCATTCTTCTTTCCATTATTGCTTTCTTACATCCTCTTTCTTTCCCCATTCTTCCTCCCTTGGTGCATTATTTCCTTCTTCCTTCATTCGTTCGTTCCTTTCTTTTTTCCTCCTCCTTCCTCAATCCCTTCTTTAATTTCTTCATTTCATATCCTCAACCCTTCCTTCTGATTTTCTTCCTCCTTTCTTCTTTCAATTCATCCATCACACATTGTTCACTTCCTTTCTCCCTCTATCCCTTCATTTTCTTCCTTACACATTCTTTTCTTAGTTTCTCCTTTTTTAATCCATAAAAATTTCCTCACTCCAGTACTCCCTTTCCTGCCTTCATTTGTTTCTGCCTTCTTTAATGTATTCCTTCTTTCCTTCAACACTTCCTTTCTTTTAAACAGCACGGTACAAGCACATTTTTTTTAGTTTGAAAATTTGAGGCGTAACCCAAGAGGGTATCCAGGTGCTTGGGCAGGTGTGTAGGTGTGAGGTCCCAGAGGTGCTTTTATGAAGAGCCAGGTCTTCAGCTTCTTGAAGAACTGATGTGTTGAGGCTTGTGGATGTGGGTGGAGCAATTAAAGGAAGTGGGTGGAGCCAGTGGAAGAAGTGGGTGGAGCCAGGGAGGTGGTTGTGGCCTCCTACAAAATGTGAGCACCTGCACTTAATATTTTACAAATTAAGCACTGGGGAGAGACCCCATGAGTCGTGTCTGTGGGGTCTCGGAGTCTGAACCACCTGAGTACCTGCTTCTTGTGGGGGTGTGGGGGGGGACCAATTTGCACTATATAATTAACAAACACCCCAACATTAAAAAAAACACGACGCCTAAACACAAGAGAGGCCCGGGGAAGCTAGGAGCAGCAACAGAGATTGGGGGGGGGGTGTGTAGAGGAAGGGGGGGTACCATGAGCGAGACGCTGGGTAGGAAGGAGGGAGAGAGGGGCATGAACACAAAAACATCTTGAAAATTCAGATGTAAACCGTCTACCTGCCCTAACGGTACAACAAACAGAGAACATCTCGATATAGTTTAAGCCAACTAATTGCCAATGGACTAAAGAAAATCAAGCTGCTTGTGTTTTCAGTGAGGTGAGACAAAAACAAGCGGAGGAAGATTCCTCCCCTTACTTGGCGTCGGGCTCTATTGTGATCAAATAAAGATGTTATCAAAGTGCTCCGGCAAAGACAGTCGATAAGCCAGCTGAGTTGACGGGCTCTTTAGTGAAGGGTAGCACTTCCCTTAACCCCCTCCCCCATCCCTAGCACCAGATCATGCCTGCCCTTAACCCCCTCCCCTATCCCTAGCACCAGATCACGCCTGCTGTAGAAGCAAGCAATGCTGCAAATGGAGCTGCTTAGGTCAAGCGCTTCAATACCTCCGAGTCCAATTGGCACTATATAAATTAATGATTCTCTCTCCCCCCCCCCCCCCTCCCAAAATAAAAACGAAAAATGCCAAAACACAAGAGAGGCCGAAAGAGGCTGAGAGCTGCAATAATAGACGGATCACACCTGTGTAGTAACAAGGCTGCAAATGAAGCTGCTTAGGTAAAGCGCTCCAATACCCCGGAGTCGAAATTACGCTATATAAATAAACAAACCTCACCAAAATTTAAAAAACAAAGCCTAAACACAAGAGCAGCCCGAGGAGGCTGGAAGCTGCAACAACAGACAGGGGGCAACACGAAGGAGGTGTATGGATGTAAGGAGAGAGAAAAGTAAAAAGCACTAATGTCATAATGACAACAAGGACCACTACTGGGCAGAGTGACCACGGCCACAGTTTAGTGACAGAACTCCACGACACTCAAGAATTCAACTTCATAATCTAACCGCTGGTGCATTAATTTGATTAGATACACTATGTCTCTTTACATCACGGTAAATGGACACTATGCGGGCCTATTTGCTTCTTGTACGCACTCACAATTTTAACTACTCTGTTTTACAATTAACCGTCGACAAAAGGTGCACACTAAAAAAACTGTCATCAGGTGCTGAAGTCATGCATTTGATTGCTTTGCTTGACGGACAAGTTGATTTTTTTTTTTAAATGTGTTTATTTCTGTTGACGAAAATTAAAGTGTTTCATAAATGGTCAAATTCTTTGGTTTTATGAAAATAGCAGAACAGATCGGGAAAAAGAGAAACGTATGGTTACCTCCTGCTGGTGCCTACATGAAGCGGGAACGAGCAGTGTTCGCCGGATTCTGCGAACACGCACTTCACCGCCTCCCACAACACCGCTTTCCTTTTCAGGGCATTCTGTAAAGGTTATATTCTTTAAAAAGACCACTCCAACCACTACAAGGAGGCCAAACATGTTGTTACGCTGGAATGCTACAGAGGCGCAGAAGTGGGTGTGGGGGCAGTGAGATATTATGGGATTAGTGGGCTAATGGTGCGTTACCTTGGCAACAGTTTGTTCCGCCACCGAGCTGGCCCGACGTTGGCGGGCATCAAGTTGTGCCTTCACGGGGAAGCTGCTCCGGCGTGATTTCAGCCTCTCCACCAGCAGATAGTAACAAGCGGCAAAGTGACAAGCCCGCAAGTGGTGCGCGCGCCACAGCGAGCGATCTGTTTTCAATTATCGCGCCCGTGTCTGGGCACGATAATTGAAAAAAGATGTGGCCTGTGCGGGTAACCGCAAGCAATAGGCCGTGGGCGGAGCAAACTCGGGACATGCACCCACCTTTGCCCAATTGCGTGCTGTCCTTCTTAGAAAGACTCACACAAAGCCCAATAGCTTGGGAGACAAACGAAAGCACACGCAAGAGCGTGTGGTGAGCTTTCTAAAAACCATTACTAAAAGTCGAGCAAGCAGTGCATGCGCGCTGCTCTAGGCTCTACCTAAAAAGGGGCATGGGAGATTATTTTCCTTTCTTGGATTACGACCAAGGGCACCCTCGCAGAAGAAAGGGATATAACATGGGAGCTCTTTTTTTCGAACAGGACAGAGAGCCTGTTTCAAGATTGGTGTGATGGTCAGGCATGATGGGGACGAGGTGAAATATGCAGAGGAGATAGCCTGCTACTCAGGACTGCAGTTATCATTAGTACAGTAGGTGTAGAGGCATTAGGGCCTAAGGGTGTGAGGGGCTCACAAGCAAACCCAATTCTGGGGAGCAGTTTTTGGGACAATACATGTTTTTGTTTGATGCATTTGCTGTTTTATAAGTTTCAAATTCAGTGTGGTTTATGAACTATAGAAATAGTACTCCTGAAATCATCTCATAAGCCACGCCTTCTGCACGCATCCATGTCCGTCCTGCTCTCCCAATCCTTGCTGTAAAGTTTAGGAGGGGAGCCCGACCTCAAAACATTTTGCTTAGGGGTGGGCTCAGAGCAAAAAAGTTACAAGACCTCTGCCCTAAGGCTAGGTTTGTTATCGCCTGCCACCATCACAATGGGTTGTCGATGGCACTAGTGGGTGTATATTGTCCGAATTATGATAATCCACGTTTTTAACATTCCCTTGGGGCTCGCCTTTCCCGGCTTGCCTCAGATTGGAGGAGGGGAGGAGGGGGGGGGGGAGGGGGGGATGGTTTCGGCTTCAATTGCCTTTTGGATCCAGAGCAGAATTGTTCAAGAGGTCCACCTCGCTGCCTATTTGCTGCTGCTAAGGCAATCCTGGGTATAACAGAGCATCTGGGCCTAATCGACATATAGAGACATAAGTTCTGAGAAACCACTGGGTATATGCATTATTCACCTGTACGTGAAATTTACATCTGCATTAACTTTTGGTTAGTGTCCAAAAGCTTAGCTCCCCGAGTAATTAAATGTGACCCTTTTCCAAGTACCTACTCTGATTACTCACCAATAATTTTAGATTTAGCACTTCCTCCTTGGAAATTCGAGCTGCTCACCTGGCGCTTCCCACCCTATTTCTTATTAGGCCACCGTTTGTAAGGCGGAACTTGAACAGGCCATAAGTGTGTTCTTTCATAGTAACTTCGGCAGGATGTAGAAATTGCACAGTTAGAAAGGGAACATCAAGGTTCTGATGATCCCCATTCCCTGCATGACATCAAGACGATGTTTAAGGAATATTATAACACGGCAGACAGTGAAATTAAACATATGGGTAAATACGCAACTTCTAGGGTGTACTGGGAAGGTGAAGGACCAGGAGCTACTCTGGAAGAGGCAATGCGGTCTAGTAAAGACGTTGGGACAATCACAGAAATAATAGACTAAACTGAACAGTCCCTCCATGAAAGTGAACAAATAGCTGATAGGTTTCGCAGATACCATGCTGATTTTTTCAGTTCATGAATTACCGCCAGCGTTGAGGCCATAGATGATTACTTAGAGCACATATATTGGTTAGGGGTATACCCATCAATCACCCTCCCGTTTACCTGGGTATCTGAAACGCAATATTTAAACAATTGGTAAGGAGGAAAAGATACACAAATATTTTTGGACACGGATACCTTTAATTATCCTGTCATCTGCGTCAAAATTCGCATTTTCGTTATTTGAACATTTTGTCATTGAGCATATACAAAAAACATATATTTACACTTAACACCTCTACGGCTAAAAAAACAAACTAAGGCTACTGTCCACCGGGAAATTTTTCTTATTGTGGAGCCACCTTTAAATAGTGTGGACTACCTAGAAGATTCGAACATTGCATATAGGAACATCACTTTCCAAATTATTCATGGGGGGCAATGTAAGATTGTAACATCCATAAGCAATTTAATAAATTTGTGATCCTTCTATAAAACAACCGTCGACGCGGTCGCGTTTCAGCCGGTATATTTCTTACGGCTTCTTCAGGACAAAAGCAACAGCAGCATTCTGGACCCCTACTGTGCTCCCCGTATGTGAGGTTTGAATGGTGCTCGTGGTTCTCGGTTGGCAGGGAAAGGGGTATAGTACAGGCATTGCATGCTCTGGGTTTGGACACAATGGATGCTGCCCTTCAAGATGGTGCGGCACGCAGCTGTGAGGCTGTTTGGGGGGGTGGGGGGGGGGGCTCCGTCATCTCTCACTTGTTTCCAATCCCATAAAGTCTGCCATGAGCTATGCGATATATTGGGAGAGAACCTACAGGAGCCCCCAGAAATGCTAGAGCTCTCTTCTCTTATACAATCAGCCACCCCAGGGATATTGGTGTCCAAAATCAAAGCTTTCAAGCAGGAGGCTAGGAAGGCCTGCTCTGACTAAGGCACGACTCGAATGGCAGGCAGATATTGGAAGGAATGTTGACGACAAGTGCTTGCAGTACTGCTGCGCTATGACCAAGGGGATTTCTTTAAATGGCAAGCACCACTTTGTGCACTTCAGATATGTTAATCGTGTATATTATACTCCGGAGAGACTGTATAGATATGGGTTGCATGAGTCAGCAGTGTCAGTGCTGTTGTGCACAGGATGCAGACTTTATACACACTGCATGGTATTGCCCAACTGTCTTGACTTTTTGGGAAATGGTATTCCTCGAATTAGGGACCATTCTTGGCTTTTCCTTGGAACCGGACCCCTTGCTTGCATTATTGGGCTTCGATAAAGGATTATAAGGAAACTGATGGCCATGGGATTACTACTCTCTAAGGGAGGTGTGGCAATGCACTGGGCATGAGAGCCTGTCCCAACTCTGCAGGACTGGCACGCAGACATGGTCTATTGTAATACTCAAGCTGATTTGTTACCTCCGCAGTCTCATCCCAAGAGCTTTTAGGTCCCATATCAAGTGTGCCTAGTGAACAAGGAGACAGGGGAAACAAGTTTTTTTTTTTACTCATTCTAATCACGAGGATAGCCAGTGGCATTAGAAAGTATATGCAAGTGATGACAGACGGCATATATATATATATCTCTATTGTATACGCTGCCTTTTAATGTGAAACCTATTGGGATATTTGAGATCATGGTTACATTTCTTGTCACTCTATTAAGACGTATTATTCACACAGTTATGATGTAACCAGCCTGATAATAATAATACTTGCATAAATTGACTCAGTAAATAAATAACTTACAAAAGAGTGTTAGAGCTTTGTGAAGCGAATGCAGTTTTCGAATGTTGGGTTCACGGTTACAGGCAGACAAATGAATACGTGTTTTACTAATCTATGGGTGTGGCGTAGTCATTGGTGGGTACCCAGGCTGGGGGAAGTCTATACAAGAACTAGAAATGATCTAGCAGTAACACAGCATATATCATCATACTTACAACTTCTGAAAATCTTTGCAAACAGATATTGTCCTGACCAACCTATTATAAACCATCCTAAAGGGAGCCAAGGCCTCTACTTATGTAGGTTCTACAATAAGTAAGTAAAGACTTTATTTCCCACAATATATCTTGAAGAAATATACACAATACACACACAGGTCGATACATAACAAATTTCAGTATATAGCTGTCAACGCTTGCAAATAAATAAGATAAGTAACATATTAAACTATAACGTATGAATAGATAATTACGACAGGATGCACTTGATTTTTCCTCACACAAATTTACAAAAACCAATCATATAAAAAAAAACAAATCAAAACAAATCAGGGCTCTCCTTTACAATTTAGCAAGCAATTCATAGTTCGTAGATATTTCTAGAAAAACCCTAAATTTGGTCATCATGTGCCTTTCAACATTATCATATTTGTGTCAATGTAATATACTGTCCAGAGATTTAATTGAGCATAAAGTGACTCATGTTTCACTCAAGAATTTAATACCATGCTTCAATTACTGGGGCTCAAGTATCCTTTTCCTTTCATTCTTAAAACAAGCATTTACAATGCAATAGGTCTCGCATTTACAAGAGTTTGAGCTATTGGCATTGTAAATGATATTGCTAACAGCTTAAACTCTCGCAAATACGGGACCGATTGCATTTAAAATGTAGGTTTTGGAAAAGGCCCTCATGCCGAGCTATCACGTTAATGTCAGCTACGCCACTTTCTTTAGACAAGCCACGTACCGTAACGTCAGGGCACAAGTATTTGAGAAGTATTGTCAATTTATTTAAGCCTGGTATCATTTGCAAAGGCATGGAGAGGACTCCATGCTGTTTTATGTTTGCACTTAAAACAAGCCAACTGTGGGCAGATCGGGGTAGGCAGACACCGGGATCCAAGAATGGACCTGCTCCTGCACGTAAGACAGCGATGCATGCAGCGTATGTTCATTTGATGGAAAACGCGGACTAATATGCGACATGTAAAGCCCCTCGACACCCTCTTGTCTGCGCTATATAACACTACTACATGTAAATAAATAAAAGGCGAGCATGTCCAGCAGGCAAAATGCTTCTTACTGAACAAAACCAATTGATAAAAACACAAATAATCTATAAAGGCGCCATCATAACTACAACAAATGGGGCTGTAAAGCAGAATGTATCATGTGCTGTGAGCGGCTACATACAACAGAGCGCTGCTAGAATAGCGCCTTGAGGCTATTTAGTGCACAGTGCACTTTTATGAGCTTATGTAGCGCGGCCATTGTGGTTTAACCCCTTGAGTGCCCCGCCCTTTCCCCCTCCTGTGCCGGGCCTTTCATTAGCGGGCAGGGTCCATGACGAGATAGTCTCGTCATGGGCACAGCGCAACCGCGCTCCATGACGAGACTATCTCGTCATGGGCATAGAAGGGGTTAAGCCACTTGGCCGTGGCCTCTCTGAATGCCTTTCCTCCACCCCAAGGAGATGGAATGGGGCAATTAAAGCGCTGGAAGTAAAAGCTTGAAAACAGAACACAGCAAAGCTGTGAAAAGCATTCCAGTCTGAGCACTGCAGGTCACCGCGCCGGCAGCTGGCGAAGGCCTGATTTTATCCGAGCAGGATTATAGCAACGCGCGCCTGAGCCAAGGGGCCCTGAGCCCACGGAACTCGGGGGCAGGAGGGGTCTCGGCAAAGCAGGTAGCAGGGCTGGGGAGGCAGAGAAACCAGTACGACTGACTGTGCCCCAGCCCTACAAGCTCTACTCAGTGACTCCATTTCCCCACCTGGCCACTCTGCCGCTTCTTAATCCCCCGCAGAAGATGCCCACCCACGTTTAACCATCAGCAGGGCACGGAAACCGTTTTTATTTATAAAGAAGAAAAGCTTCTCAGAAATGTAAGGGCATAAGATAGCTTGTATGGATAACGTGCCTGCGCCAGAAAGGTGCTCTGAGGTCTGCCTAGGCTCCAAGCGCCAAATAACAAATAGCGTGCATGGTCGCTCCTGTTTATCACGGAACTCGGGGGCAGGAGGGGTCTTGACAAAGCAGGGAGCAGGGCTGGGGGGGATGGGAGGGGTGCAGAGAAAACAGTACAACTCACTGCGCCCCAGCCCTACAAGTGCTACTCTGCTGACTCCATCTGTAATAATAAACGAGTATGAGCTATTGACATTGTAAATGACAATGCCTTTTATTTATGTTTTGGGTTTAAAAACGTAAATAAAAGGCATTGCCAGTTCAATACTAATAGCTTAAACTCTCGCAAATGCGAGACCTGTTGCATTGCAAATGCTTGTTGTTTTTACAGGGGAAAAGAAATGCAAGATGTTGCCTATGAATATGCATAGAAAGCCAGTTTTCGATGTTTTTGAAAACTTTTCTATGAAAATAATTGCTAGATGGACGCTCATGCATGTGCAGGCCTGTACATCCACAGTTAGCCATCTTTTTGTAATAACGTTTTTAAAAAACAATTCCCTAACAGAAACAAGCAATGGCACAACTGAAAGTTTGGCAGCCAATGCCAGGCCTATCGGCTTTACGCTCGCGGTGGAAATTGTTGGGGAATCTTGAAAGCCTTAAGTGGTGACAAGCAACACCCGGCTCTTATTCCGTCGGTGTGCTGGTGCAGGAAGGCGAGGGTCCGCGATATACCTTATATTTACACGTCAGGCACCCAACACTGGGCTGTAGATTCTGAACTGTGTACACAAATGATGTACAAAAAAACCCGAAAATTTTTAAATTGCATTGGACACAGGTTGCACAAAAGCGGATTATGAGATAAACACGAATTACATGAAACCGCAAAGTCTTTTTAAATCACGCTTTCCTGTGCAGGCTCTGAAATTAAATATTATTAATCACACAAAGAAGGAGAGCACAGGGGAAATCAGAAAGATGTCATGCAAGCAGTTAAAAGTGACATGACCTTCTGTAATGTCACTTGTCACCGACTAATATGCCACAGACTGGAGGAAGGTCTCAAAAGAAACGAAAGCCTGGCGCGGCTCCTCTCGCGCAATACTAATACAGATGACATTTGAAACAAGACAAGCAGGAAGTGGGATAAGGGAGGGGGTGGCAAATGGCGTGTACATTTCACGGGCCCTTTGATGTTCGCAGTGGCCGGGCGGCTCACTGAGAACATCAAAGCGCCCGCGAAACGTACACGCAGGCTGCCAAATGCTGCTCGCGCCTGGCGCACATGCACTGTGTGAAAGTGATCACGATCGCGATCACATCAAAGCGGCCGCGAAAGTGAAAGCAAACGAGTGCTTTCAGGCTGCCAAATGGTGCGCGCGCCCGGCGCACATGCACTGTATTTGGAGGCCTGAAAGCACTCGTTTGCACTTCCAGATCCCCCATTTACAAAAGCTCTCGCGAGAGCAGCACTAAAGCGCTGTCTCAGGCGAGACCTAAAAAACAGTCTGAAAGAAAATGCACTGCAAAGTATTTCATTTTTAAATCTAGAACTATGAAAACCATTATTCTCATGGACTCAATCTCTGAAGCCCACAATTATCCAACTTGGATCTATTCCACTAAGATATTGGAGAACTGTACTACGTACTTGGCTGTCTACAACCTGGTACAAAATGGGGAAAAGCTCAGCATCCCCCATACGACTAACTGAATGAGCTACAGAAAACCAACTCTAAATACTGTCTATCCCCTGTTAAGATGACTTCCCATAACCGATCCTGTAAAGCGCTTTTTAACTGTTGTAATGTCATATAATTTTTTAATTTAAAAATATTGATTCTTAATCCAGAATTACTTATGACTTTTTCAATAAATCAGGATCATTCATTTATCAGCGCGAGACACAATATGATTCAACATTAGAAAACTGATGTTTTCAGTGCAAGAGAATCTTTCTATATTAAACAGAAACCTTAGAATTCAAGAGTGTCCAGGAATCTGAGCCAACTCAGTTCTTACTGCCTGAATCATTGTGGTTTTTGGGAGACCCAAGAGAGTCTTTAAAGAGTCTCAAGAGGTTCCCATTTAACTTGCGGGTCAAAAGAGTAAATATCAGCTCTATACACTGCTTGAGGAATCAGTTTACCCAAAATTGCTCTTTTTAAGGGCTTCGTCGACAAACCATCAAAATGCAGGTCAAACCTTGCAAAGGCATAATCACTTGGAAGGAGTGAGACTCGCAAATTAGCTAAATAGCGGTCCTGTTTAAAATGACTTGCAAATGTAAGTCCCAGGTATCTAGTCATGAACCTGCTCTATGGGAGAAGAGTGTAAAATACCAGTTAAATCTCTGTGATTTGGTTTTCGTGACATCAACTGTATTCGAAATTTGTCATGTCCCCACTTCCATATACTTGCCTTTTTCCGGCCTGCCTATTGCCTTTGAAAGTTTGAGTTTTTGTAAATGTTGCTGTAATTTATGTACTCTCTTACTCTCTTAATTCTGCTATATCTTGTGGATTGAACTTTCTACTTCATTTTATGTAATTCAGAACGATGACGTTTTAAGTGCTCTGTGCTTCAGTACATACTCTCTCTTGTTGTTGAACTATTTTTAGTGCCTATAATTTGGCACTTGTGTTTTATCCTGTATAATTTCTTACTGTATTCATATATTTTTTCATTGACTGGTGTAATGTTTGATAACTGTCTGTCCAGTCATGTGTGATTGAATGCGCTACATGTCATACACTTCGTGTTTCAGTTGACCTTTGTGTTAGTCTAGGATATACAAATAGTGATACATTTTCACTAGTTTTCTGTTTTACTAATGCTGGACGGGGATGCCACTGGTATTCACTGTCCTACCTCCTTCTCTCTTTCTTCTGCCTCTCTCTTTTAACCTCCCTCTTTTCTATCCTCTATTGAGGGGATTGAATCAGATATTTTTATCGTAGACTAGATTGGCTCCAGGTTGTGATTGACATTTTTCAGATGAGCTTAATGGATTGTTTTACACCGTATGCTCCGAGTTTTGTTTTTCCCTCGTTTGATCATTAGAGACTTATATCGAGGTTAGAGAACCGTGTCTCTTTTAGGGGATTACTTTGTACCACTCGCGTTTTGCAGCTGTTGTATTTTGTGATGTTTTTCTCTTTTATACATACGGCGGGTAAACAATAGCTTGCGACACATTGTGCGTGGTGCCTGGATCATGTAAATATTGTGGGGGTCATCCTAATAAAAATAAATTATGAGTAGATTTAATTTCCTTTATTTCCGGCACTTCGGTCTCGATCGGCTACAGCGCACTACGGTCCGTCCTCTTCCGGTGCTACTCAATATACGTATTCAACGTTCTAGTGTTTGGGCGTTTCCTGATATATAAGCACTTCCGGGTTACGGGTCTCGAATTCACTCGCATACGGAATGGATGCCGCCAGGATGTTTTGATACATCTTTCTACTTGTAAGTACCGAATTAATTTCTAATTTTGTTTGTTTCTTTTGATTCCGACATAGATGCTGACTTGGTACCTTTTCTATCTTTGATTAAACATCGTGGGAGGCATTATCGTTACCTGACTTTGGCTCCTGCTTTTGTCTTTATTTCAGACACTTGTTTGCATAGACGTTTTCTAGCAGAAATCGTTGCCTGACACTTACGGGCTGGAATTACTATTTAAGGATACGTTGTCTTTACCACTGATTTTTACGTGACTGGCGGCTGGAAGCTATCTAAGACCCTTGTTTTTGCTGAATTTTTGGAGGTACGAATTATTTATGTATTTGGTTTCTGACCTACGTATCACATACGATTTTTCGTGCAATCTATATCGGGTGTGTTATTTTTCATTTGTACAGAGATTATACCTATTTGCTCAGATCTACTGACCCATCGCTTACATTTTGCGTTACCCTACCGGGTTGGAATTATCACCGGTGGAGGGGTAAGATACTCTCGTTTACTGTTTTTTAGACTTGCTTTTTGGATTATTGTCTTGGCACCTATGAACACACATTCGTTTTACTATTTGTTCGTACTGTTCTATTTTTCAGTATCTACTGTCATTTTGGCATTAGCTTCAGGTATGGACGTTTTATTTTATTTTTGTGGAATTTGTACTCACAGGGAACATAGCCTTTGTACCTTTCATTCGATATTGGTGCATTGGGGATAATTTCGTTCTTTTTTCCTTCCTTCCCTCTCTTTGTGTCTTTTCACCGATTGGTGGTGCAGGCTTACTCTATACCTTTGTCTTATCAGCACTTCAGTACCTTCTTGAAGCAGTGGTGTTTTTCTTCTTTTTTATCTCCGCATTGGCGTGGTATTCTACGTTTGGATTATGTAATATAATTTTTGCAATCGTTTGGCTTGTGGCACATGTCTTAGCATGAAATGTTTTGTATTCTTTCCAGCCCTGAAGAGTCGTGGTTTACTCGTCCCACGATGAAACACGTGTCGGCTGGATACGCATATTAAACAGAATTACTAATATATATGCGGATGTTTCTTTTGTCAAGTTGTACTTACTCATGTCAATTTTGATTTAATTAATTGTATGTGTGCACAGGATTGTTCTTTTTGCTTGGTTTTAGGTCAAATTTTATTTGTCCTACACAATTCGAGGGGTTTCAGGGGTCTCCCCTCCCTGTTTTGCACCATACAGACATTGAAGTTCACATTACCTACGTTTATCAGCAGAGCGCCATTTCTTCCTAATTTTTGAATACCCCGTTCTAACTTTTTAAATCTCCAGGTTTGCGTGGTGAAAAAAAAATGAAGAGTCTCAGTTTTTTAATATTAAATGAGTCTATTAAGTTCACAGTAATAGTGGAAAACATGCAGTATACACTGCAAGCCTATCGGGGTATCGTCTATTATGACTCAATCATCAGCGCGCATTAGACAATGGACATGTGCACCACCTATATTGGGGGTAAATGAATTTGTGTTACCTAAAGCTGTTGAAAGGTCAGCAATAAAATGTCTAAAAAGATGTGCTAAAACACACCTCTGCCCAAGACCATTTCTCCAGCTCCTTAATTTTACCCAAATGACGCTGCGGTCGCCTCAATCGAAAAAGGCTCAAAAATCTACTGAGCAACAACAAAGTTAGCCCACACTTAGTATTGCTTGCGTTGCTCTAGCCCAAAACATCATACAAGTGTAGAGTGATTACATCTATATCCGCCTTGCTCTTGAGGAATTACCCAGAATCAAAAGCCCGAGGGATTTCAGTAATGTTTGGGCGCAGATCTTAGGAGATTTATCAATATGGGAAATCAGTCTATAATTACTAGATCCTCCAGGGAAACTTCATGAATGGGCTTTAAGATTGCACTCCCGCATCAGCACGATCGCTACTAACCGATTATACTAAAAATAATTACCACAGATCTCTATTAAATTTGTATTGCTAGAGATCATAAATAGCTCTTGGAGATTTTCTACGGATATCGATACCTGCAAATTTAGTCTAGTTCCAATACTGGCTGAGAAATCTTCTCTTATCGACCTCTGAGAGTTATCTCCATAACTAAATGATCACTCATCTCCAGGTCAGTCACCACCAAGTCATTTATCACTCCAGAATGTTTCACAATAAGAGAAAAATATTTGCTTACGGAGGAGAATAGTCTACCCAAGATAATTTTACAGCAAAAGAATGGCCACAGAGGGCAAAGGTCCTCCAAACTGTTTAGTGTGTCTGCAGACCATGTGCCTTCACACCATTCACCCCCACAATTTTGAGTTGTGTATAGTACAAGAAACCTTATGTATAATTTCTTGTTCTCATCAAATCGCAGCCTGTAAACTTTAGGTATGTCACACCAGGCAACCGTCATAAGTTAGTCACCAGTAGTAACAGAGTAAAGTGAAGCTGAAAAATGCATTTTCTGGAGTGGGGTTTACATCGGGCAATTGGCCAAGGTGGAAATATATATCTTGGAAAAGAAACGTGATGCCACCATGAAAAGTAACTTCCTTAACATCTTAAGGTGCCATAATCATATGCCCGTGTTAAATAGTAGTAATACGGAGTGTGTACACAAATTCTATAAGTTGTGCATGTATATTTCCAGAACGCCACTAAAGATTTTAATCGCAAATCGCAGCCTGTAAACTTTAGGTATGTCACACCAGGCAACCGTCATAAGTTAGTCACCAGTAGTAACAAAGTAAAGTGAAGCTGAAAAATTCATTTTCTGGAGTGGGGCTTACATCGGGCAATTGGCCAAGGTGGAAATATATATCTTGGAAAAGAAACGTGATGCCACCATGAAAAGTAACTTCCTTAACATCTTAAGGTGCCATAACCATATGCCCGTGTTAAATAGTAGTAATACGGAGTGTGTACACAAATTCTATAAGTTGTGCATGTATATTTCCAGAACCCCACTAAAGATTTAAAAAAACTGAAGGCTATTGAATAATGTATAATTTAGGGGTGTTTTAATTTGAGGTGATTTAACTAATACTGGTGTTGGGCAGAAGGTGATATTACTGTAGCAAAGATCTTGTTACCATACTCAACTATAACATAACTTTGGTCTTGGTCTTTTTAGTGATTTTTTTAAAATCATATTCACCAACTCCTCCATTCAGAACAGCTTTTGGATATGTACAGCAGTACTTTGGCCGTAGGACCCGACTTCTGGCCAAGCCCTGCACCCAATCCCTAGAGGGCAGTCAAACCCCTACCTTGCATGGCCGTTGAGGAAACTTAAAGGCCCACAGCAGGAAACAAAATATGTGACAGTGCATGAGTCACAAGTCAAATGAAAATAGTAAACACCCATTTAAGGTTGTAGATTTGACTGGCATTTTAAGTTGCACAAAAAAGGGGAGGGGTTAGTCAAATGTGACTCATGAGTTTAGAAAATAAGGAGGGAAAAAAAAAAAAAAGTAGAAAGATGTAAGGCAGAGAGAGACAAGGTTGAGCGCATCAGGAAATAGCCACCAAGAGATATGGGGAGTGCAGGCCTACAAGAAAGCCACACTGGAATGCGGCTCTTCTGTCTGACAAGATAATCTGACAGAAATCAGCACTTATAAGTGCCCACAGAATAGCCAAAAATAGAACACCAGGTAAGGATGAACTCCCTCTGGAATACTACGACCATTTTGCCACTTATCTAGCACCCAAACTGGCCGACATATAGGAAGAAGCACTCAACACTGAGACACTCCCAGCATCCCTTCAAGAGTCCCTCTTCCTCTCCCTTCTCAAGCCAGATTGGGATCCCACTCACCTGTCCGCTCATTGACACACAGCTATTCTGGCCAAGGACTACAAAATACTGGGGAAGAAACTTGCAGACCGCTACCTCCAGATACTACCCAAAATCATACACCAGACCAAACAGGGTTAGCAGCACGTTAAACAATCTTAGAAGATTGTTCCACATGATGGATCAGGCATTGCTCTGGTTCCCCTGCACAACGTGTTTGTTATTCGACTTAGATAAGGTGTTAGATATGCTGTGCTTCGACTACCTTCATAAGGTGCTGGCCAAAATTGGAATAGGCAAGTGCCTCTTCGAATACACAAAACTATTATATTCCACCCCATCCTCCTGTGTACGAATTAACCGCTTAATATCTGCCCTGTAGGCACTGGCCAGGGCTGCCCGTTTTCCCCATACTCATCACCACTGACATGGAGCCCTTGGCTCTTCACCGTCGTTCAGAAGGAGAACACTGGGGAATCCTGATGGACATAATGACTCAGGCAATATCACTCTATGCCGATGACCTGTTACTATACCTTCCAAACGTCAGCACAGGCACCAAAGCAATATACGCAACCCTCCAACCTGTTGAGAAAGTGTCTTCCTAAGATAAGGCTAGACGGCAATATATTGACCTGGAAAGGGGACACAGTTCGATATTTAGGCAAAAGACTAAACCATTTGCAGCTCGACCTGTTTGAGGGAAAATTGAGAGTGGCGTTTACAGCCAAAAAGCTCCAGGTTAAATTCTGGAACTATTTGCCACTTGCCAATACAGGCAAAATATCCCTCTAAAAAATAACCCTCTCAAAAAGGATTGTCATTCCTCAGTTATTGTACTATTTTGTAAATGTGCCGATTTACCCACCCAGGCACTTCCTCTGGGAATTGTACTCTATACTCCGGTAGCTGATCTGGGACTAAAAACTGCATCAAGTAGCCCTAAGCAAATTACAACTACTGGTGGGATGGGCAACTTGGGAGCCCCCGCTTTCGAATACTACTACCTCGCAGCCCAACTCCATTGTGGGTATCACACTGGCGAGCAGGTGGGAATCTAGATGAAACCAATACTAGAGACAGGCCCCTATCCACTGATACCCTCCACCAGTTTCTGCTACCCCTTGTTAAATTACAACACTCGTGGTTGCAGCATATACGGATAGCTCGAAAGCACCTAGCCCGGGTCTTCCAACTGATGCGCCATATCCAATCATACACTCCAATGATATCAACCCTGATTCCTCAGACTTGTGTAAACAATATGCACAAGTTACTTACCTTCGGTAACGATATATCTGTAAGAAACATTAGTTCGTTAGATTCCTTACCTTAGAATATATCCAGGCGTCTGTCTGGATCCGTAAAGATTTTTCGTCAGCAGTACCCTTGCGCGTCGGTAGGCGTCATCTGCGACTCCGCGTCCGTCGTGATCGCCGGGATGACGTCAGTTCTGTACTTAGATTTCCGTGCCAGGAACGCAGAGCCATGCAAAAAAACGACACTGGTGCCATGAAACTAGGGCCCTGAAAGGGATGACCTTAACCCTAGATATCAGTTCGCAGAACGGGGAGGATGGGTGGGGCGGTAAGGAATCTAACTAACTAATGTTTCTTACAGATATATCGTTACCGAAGGTAAGTAACTTGTGCATCTGAAAGAAACACATTAGTTAGATTCCTTACCTTAGAATAGATACCCCAGCAATACCAACCCCGGTGATGGGTCTGCGAACCAAGATCACACTAGGAAGTCCTGGAGAACGGAGCAGCCGAAGAAGCCGTCTCTCCGAACTTGGCTGTCCAGGCAGTAATGCTTGGCAAACGTGTGCAGCGAGGCCCATGAAGGTGCCTGACAAATGTCCTGCAGAGGGACTCCCCGTCCCAGGGCAGTAGTAGCCGCTGTGACCCGAGTGGAATGGGCCCTCAGCCCCACAGGAGGATCCTTCTTAGCCAAGGAATAAGAGGCCTTAATGCACAACACGACCTACCGAGATGGTCTGCTTGTGCACCGCCCGCCCCTTCTTCGCGCCCACGTAGTCAACAAAGAGTTGGTCGTCCACCTGGAACTATTTTGTGCGGTCCAGATAGAAGGAGAGTGCACGTTTTGGGTCCAGACGGTGGAGCCTCTCTTCCTCTTTCGAGGGATGCAGAGGCGGAAAGAAGGTGGCCAAGGTAATGGACTGCCTGATGTGAAAGGCAGTAACCACCTTAGGAAGAAAAGAAAGACGAGTCCTCAGAAGAACCTTGTCCGGATGGACAGAAAGGAAAGGAGGTTTACATGAAAGGGCCTGGAGCTCACTCACTCTTCTGGCAGAGGTGATGGCAACCAGGAAAGCAGTCTTAAGAGTCAGAAGATAAAGAGGATAGTTATGAAGTGGCTCAAAGGGAGCGCACATCAGGTAAGTTAACACCAGATTCAAGTCCCACTGAGGCATCACAAAGGGGACAGGAGGAAACATGTGGGTAATGCCTTTTAAGAATCTATTTACAACAGGGGACTTGAAAAGAGAAGGCTGATCAGGAAGCCTTAAGAAGGCAGAAACAGCAGAAAGATATCCCTTGATGGTGCCCAAAACAGAGCCCTACTGGGCCAGGGAAAGAAGAAAGAGGAATACCTCAGAAAGAAGGGCGGTAAGGGGATCCACAGCCTTTGCGGTGCACCATCCCACAAATTTGTTCCACCTGCAGGCGTATACCGTTTTAGTGGAGGGACGCCTGGCTGCCAGAATGACATCACAGACTTCAGGAGGCAAGTCAAATGGCATCAACTGCCGCCGCTCAATCTCCACGCATGGAGGTGGAGGCTGGACAGGTTCAGGTGGAGGACCGTCCCCTGCTGCTGCGACAGAAGGTCCTCCTGAAGAGGCAGACAAATCGGGGGATCGATTGACAGACTGAGTAGCTCGGGATACCAGTATCTTCGTGCCCAATCCGGAGCCAGAAGGATGACTTGGGGCCGGTCGCGCCTGATCTTCTTCAGGACTCTGGGCAGAAGTGGTATAGGCAGAGAGGCGTACAACAGACCGCAACGCCACTCGCGACGAAAAGCGTCTCCAAGCGGGTGCCGCCTTGGAAATTCCAAAGCGTATAACTGATAACATTGCGCGTTCTCTTTGGTGGTGAATAGATCTACCCAAGGCTCTCCCCATTGCCGAAAGAGGCCTTGCGCCACGTCGGAGTTCAGACGCCATTCGTGATCCATCATGCACCGGCGGCTGAGTTCGTCCGCCCTGGCGTTCAGAGAGCCTCCCAGGTGTTGAACCACCAGGGTGATGCCCTGATGTTTCAGCCATATCCAGAGGCGCAGAGCCTCCTGACAAAGGGTCCATGACCCCACCCCGCCCTGTTTGTTGCAATACCACATGGCGGTGGTGTTGTCTGTGAACACCTGCACTACACTTCCCCGAATAGAGGGAAGGAATGCCTTCAGTGCACGCCGGATCGCCCACAGCTCCAACAGGTTGATATGGAGCCGGGACTCCACCAGAGACCAGAGGCCTCTGATCTCCGCCTCTCCCATGTGGCCCCCCATCCCAGGAGGGACACATCCGTCACCACTGTGTGCTCCGGTTGGGGTAGAGAGAGGGATCT
Source organism: Triturus cristatus (assembly GCF_964204655.1). Classification (NCBI taxonomy): domain Eukaryota; kingdom Metazoa; phylum Chordata; class Amphibia; order Caudata; family Salamandridae; genus Triturus; species Triturus cristatus. The sequence continues at coordinate 488,810,733 of NC_140595.1, forward strand.
GCCACTGACCCAATCGCGGTCCGTGAGCCACCACTGCAACTGTTTTGCAGTGCCCTCCGAGATCAGGACGTGGTCGGACAGGTTGCCCTGATGTTACGCCCACTGGAACTTCAGGTCCCACTGCAGAGCCCTAATACAATAGGAGCCACAGGGGGAATGAAAACGAGCACGGCCGCCCCCCACTCAATCCACTATAACAACCAATGGCCTGCTCGGCAATACACCAACTCAAATATTAATTAATTAATCACCAGAGTTTCCAATCTTTTATAATTCCCTAGTGTATGTTTCCTATCACTATTTATATGTTTGTGGTGTATCAATTTAAAAGTGTCAAAAACCATCAGACCACCAAAAATGAATAGAAAAAGGTGAGGAAGGAGAAAGAGCACCTCACGGTAGTAACACCAAGGGTTTTTTTTTTGCTGATTGGCACTCATCAGTATGCCCACTTATCATCATCGGTTGCTCTTACTCCATGTGAAAAACAAAGAAATTATAATATATAATTTCAGTGTATAAAAGTGGTGAAAATGATAATAATAGTGCCAAGTGTTTTTATATAAATGTGTCCAACGAACCCCAGTGAGAACATAAAAAATGTGTTAATTCTCACCATTAAAAAACAGTGGTGCTTACTAGCTTGTTGTGACTTTATTGAATACTGTAAGCTCCCACAATAAAAATGGTTTCAATCAAACCATACCCAGTTCTATAATGCCAACATGTTTCTTTGCCGACCCATCACGCAACTTCTTCAGGGCTAAGGGGTTCCAAATCACCTTCACAAATTGTACACCTAAAACCTCTGATGGTATAATACAAAAGACACAAGGAAAGCCAGTGTAAAACAAACCGTCCAGAATTCCGGACGCAATCATGAACTCAACAATTTTAATCAATAAAAAAGTACTCAGTTCCGTTTTTACCAGAAGGTTGCGAAGTCTTCTCATACCCGCAACCGTCTTCAAAGTGGAAAACGTGTCTTCAATTCACGTGTCCCTGGGGTGATTACCAAATAACTCATCCCCTATACGTATAAAAACAAGGAAACATTCCTTTCATCGTTCCTTTTGTTGTACATTATTCAAAGCATAGTCCATTATGGACATTATCCTGGCATATATATATAACGCATCTATTCTTAGTATCCAACTGCGGAGATTAGCCAGGACCCACATCGTGCTCAACCCGCTAATCATCCAAAAGTTGTGTGGCAATGTTCATATGTAAATATGCCACCACTCATAGCACGGCAAAAACATGATCTTTTAGTACGATCTTTTCTTCCTTTCGCTCTCTTGATGTATCTTACATGTATCTAGTCACTATTACAATGCTAATAATATTAGAAGCTCTGGGTGATTTTAGCTGAGCATAAGTAGCTCTTTTAACAGAAAATGTTTGAGACCCCTGCCATAGACATTGTAGGCGATCTGTTTCAAGACCACCACTTATTAACATTCAATCAACTTGGGTAAGTTTATGAAACCCCCAGGTCAACTCCTTCTCAATGGTCAGCTACTGGCAACGTGCCACCTCTGATGGCACATGGTGAACGAGGAACCCCCACGCTTTTCTGTCATACGAACCCTATATGCCAGGGGCACCAGGCGCCACTTAATTACATGGATATATAAAGCCCTCGGAGAAATGTAGCGATCTCCGACTCGCCTCAGAAAAGTAAAGGAAAATAATATTGCACACCTTACACGATTTTGAATGGAATGCAGCGCTGGAATTCCCACAGAGGGTCTCCAGTAACGTGAGATTCAAAAACACACATTATACAACACTCCATAAAGCCTATTTAACACCAAGCTGAATCAAATTTTCCCTTTCGGCAAACCTGACATGCCCCAGGTGTCGTCACTCCTGTGCTGCTGATCTACAACACATGCTTTGGTCATGCCCCACCCTAGCACACTACTGGAGCACCATACATGTCACAGAACTCACCAGCCTGAACACATGGGCAGCAACTGCCCTGGGTATCTTCAAGCAGGGGAAAGATCACCAAGTAAGAGTACGATTTAGGAACCTGGCCTTATTGTTAGCTAAACAGATGCTCACACTATACTGCAGAGCTGACCTGCCTCCTGCAATCACAATATGGCAGAAGGCGCTCATCCGCTGGAGAGCGGTTGAGAGCGTCAACCTGCACCATATGGAAGCTCTGCACCTCTGCAAGAGAGCCATGGCAGTGGCCTGGGATACTATGTTCACAGAGTTTCAAGAACTGGTGCATACAAACGCCCCATGCTTTCAAAAAAGCCGGCTGATGAACCGTCCTGTCATCCAATGGCAGGTCCCCTAGTCTCGGCCCCTGACCCTGGAGGGGACACTGCTGCCACATATCACCCCCGACCAGTTAATACTGTTAGAACACTACCAGACCTGTAGCAGTCCTAGTGAGCCGAGTGTACGCCACTGGCAGCCCCGGCCCTTGCCACCTCCCACTTGAACACTGTTCCCCTGTAGAATTATCACTGATCTTGCTCATGCTGATGATTGGTTGCCCCCCTCCCACACAGTTCACATCCTTATTAACCTAGCAACTTAATTCAATTTCAATATGGTTCCAGCCTCGGTCCATACAGATAGCACAAAACACACTACAACCCTGTACAAACATTGCATCACCGTTTTGTTGTTCAGACCCAACTCCAGTCATGACTAATATTTTGAGCAAATATCAAGATGTGCTCATTTCCTGAAAGCTGTTTTTCATATAAACATGTAAAGATGCAACAAAAACCTCAATAAAAAGAATGAAACTAATAAATAAAAATAAGTGCCCACGGTAGCAGCCCCTTCCCCTTTTACTGCACATGCACTGGGTAACTGACAAATGTGCTTATCTATGTACCAAATTACTGAATGCTGTAATTCTTGCATGGAAAAAGTGAGGCCTAGGTCAACAAGTGACGAGATCGTGCTGGACCTGCCAGTGCCTGCCATTCATGCCATCTGATCCGCTCTGAAGCAAGTGATCCTCCAAAAGCGTGCGCCAGATCGTAACAGAGAACTGGTGGGGACTCAGCTGTTGTGATCGCGATGTAGCAGCATGGTCTGCAAGGCTTCTGCTCTCCCTGCATGTCGGGTGAGCAAAAGGCACTGGCCCAGGGATGCGCACAGTTGCAGTTGGCCCCCCAGCAAAGTGGAGTCATGAGGCTGTGATGGTACACTGCAGAGGAGAGCACTTCTCCAAGATCTAGCTCCAGGGATGCTGGGCTAAGCTGGAACAGAGCATGATTCGTACTTAGGACTTGCTCGGTCGACACAGAGCTTCAAGACCCTCGTGATTGACTTGATGGTGGGTCTGCTTGTACCCCACGCACCCTAGGTGCTCAATGTGAGATAAAGCAGGACCCACTGTTAGTCTCATACTGCATCTCTGAGGGCCATTTAATTTTGTGTGGGAGCAGCTGTGCCGTCTATAAAGTACAATGATGAGCCAAGTGGGCCAGCTACTCTGTGCCAGAGGAAAGATCTTAAGCAAGGCAGTTTGATAACTTGAGCCAGTATCTGGAAGTGTGGTGGCAGTAGACGAATACTCCCTTGCCCTGGCAGCCACATTCGCCTATCCCGCTACACAATCAGATGTGAGGACATCTAGCCTAACGGAAACCGATATAGAACAATACCTAAATGACAGGTTTCTCCTGGAGACAGTAGCGTGATAGCATATTAGTAAAGGGACTGGCATCATATGCTCTCCACCTTCACTGATCGACTACTCCAGTGTAGTGCCAGACTAGCTGGAGGAGTGCACTGTACACATGTTGTAGCAGCTTAACTATCTGAGTGCCTTCATGGATACTCAGAAGTGGATGTGCCACCTCTTCCTGCCCTCCTCTCATCCACTACAAATAGCAATGGAGGTGTGGCAGGACTGAGCTCTTTCTCTACCTGGTGAGAACCACAGAAATCCCTGGCCTACCTCGACATACATACTGCTGACACTGCTGCTCATCTAGATATTGTGTTTAATTTCTGCTACCCGTACATTTTACCACAAAGTACTAGCTGGGACACTTAAAGCACTACTCCTTCAGGATCAATTCAAGCTCATTAGCACCGTAATCAATTCTCATAAAGACCACCTAGGACTCAGTTTTCATGGAGAGAGCCCACCATTGGAGTTTAATAAATTGACTTGCTGACTTTCCATGGGCACACAGGACCACAGGCAGTCCAAGCTTGTATTTGAAAACAGGCGCCGAGCGAATTGTACTGGCCAAGACACACCGCTAGATAACACCCTTTCCCAGCTGGATTAAGACACAATGCCAGAACGTGACCTATAAGGCCGTCTCCCCAAATTGAATCACATCATGATTACTTTAGATTCCAAGATTCAGACAAAGGAATGTAGCAACAAACATGAAGACCATATAGGCCGCATGGACAAGCAAGTATCAGATGCAGAAGATGATGCGAATGGGCGTAGCGAGAGACTTTGTGCATGAAATGGGTAATAAAAGCTTGCTCATGTGGCATTCACCTGCACAGCCAGGGGATTCTGTAAACAAGATACAATGGCCATAATGAAGATTACATAGAGAAGATGTTTGATAGTATATTCGTATATCAGCATTTACTTCAATGTTCTCTGTGGAGCAGGAGCATAGATCACAGAGTCAATGCCCCCTCCCACTGCCCTTACTAGGAGCCCTGGCAAGGCCCATAAACTCCTCACTGATTAACTTCAAACATCATAACACAGTGTTCTGCTTTGCATGGTAACATCAAGAAATTACTTACTATGTTAACAAGATTTAATTATAGCCGGACTTCACCCCAGAAGTACAGGCAGCAATAAGCGAGTTCCTGTTGTCATGAGGAATATTAAAATGCAGGGTGCAATTCACACAGATGTATGAATCACATTTAACAAACCACACATATTTAGAAGTCCCAAGCAGGCAGGCAGATTTTACAGCCAGAACATCAGTACCTCACCAGAGGATAAAAATAGGGGTGCAGAGTGCCTTCAATCACCTGAGTTATGCAGACTGATATTCTGATCTAGACTTCACAACAGGAGTGATCGCTGATGACCGTGTGACTTGCAATGTGTACTCCATGGCATCAACCGTTCTAAGAGCGCATCTGACTGAGCAACATAATAATGATTACTCATTGTAAATTCCAACCGCACAGATGTTTTGAAACTCTGTTCATGAATGTGGAGTATCTGAAGTAAGATATCTATGAACGCACTATGGTGCCTGAGAGTCACTAGTACAAGCGGTAGGCCAGCAAAAGCGTGTGGCAGCACTTTTAAAAGCCACTTACAAAAAGTCTCGCAGAGCAGCGCATGCGCTGGTTCAGGCGAGGCCTATAAAGGGCTCATAGTTTATGAGAAGGAAACTTTAACAGCTGTCCAGATGGACGAATTCCACCTTCCAAAACTACTATCAGGGCAACATCGGCATCGGACATTGAACACTGGAGAGGCGGCCCCAGGAGCGTTTTGAGAACAGCGTCATATTTCTGGCTGCCTGCTCAAGTGGGGATACAAAGGATGTGAACTGGCTTCTTGGCTCCTGGGATGGGGGAAACAACCTTTACAACGAATTCATTACAACGCACTACCTTAACAATGCAGTCATTATAATGCAACATCCTTTACAATGCAGCCATTACATCGCATGTCACTACAACACATGGCATTACAACGCCTGCCATTACAACGCATGCCATTACAAAGCATTATAAGGTAAGTAATGGGGTATAGTAATTTTTACCCCTACACTATCCAACACTTGCCCTACTGTTGCACTCACTGGAGTGGGAATAGCAATTTTTACCCCAACACTATCCAACACTTACCCTACTGTTGCACTCACTGGAGAGGGAAGAGTAATTTTTACCCCTAAACTATCCAACACTTACACTACTGTGGTCCTAAAAGTAACATGCGTTGTATCGATATGTGTTGTAATGGAATATATTGTAATGAAATGCGTTGTAAATGTAATTTAAAAAAATGCGTTATAATGGCATGCGTTGTAAAAACATGCATTGTAAAGGATGTTGCGATGTAAAAACTGTTTTGTAAAGGCATGCGTTGTTAATATATGCGTTGTAACGTCACACATTTGTGGAATGGACATAAATACTGCCAATGTGGACGGACTGACCTCACTGCACCAGGTGAGAGTGTGAGACTAGTGGAGAGTGCAGAGCCACTGCTCTTAGAGGTGTTGCACACTAAATAGGTACCTGAGTGAGAATTATTCAACAGCTGAAAAGGTTGATCGATGTCTTGCATATCTCAGCTTTTGCTTCTGGTGTGTGGGATGGTAGCAAAGCCCACATCAGGTGAAGTGTTAGTCTGCTCTCATATTGGTGATTCTATCTTTTTAAATTTGAGCTGTGTTTGCTAAGAAAGCAAATATCAATAGCTACAAGTAACTTTAAAGAACCTATGCAGAAAATGCTGATACCAGCCAAGCGTCCTCATTTCCTGGCTCTTTAGCTTAATAGTGCTTTACACCATGAGTTTTTGAACCTGACCTCCTGGTCAGGGAAACTGCTCTCCCCCCGCACAGCTCCGTCGTTGCGTCTCTGCCCCCTGCACCTCTCTGGTCTCCAGGTAAGATGTTTCGCTGGTGGTCCAATGGGGAGCCTTGCTCTCCTGCTGGTCCGCTTTACCTGCCTTTGTGTGTTTTCCCTGCATCGGTCTGTTTGTACCTTGCAGTCTGTCTGCGCCTCGTTGTCCCTTGTGCTCTTCTGTACCTTGCTGTCTCTTGTTGCCTTTTTGTGCTTCCCTATCTCTTGTGCCTTTTTTCATTGTTGACCTCGTCACCGTTTTCGTCCCCTTTCCCGCCGCTGCTGCCCCTGCACCCCCCCTGCGTTTTCCCGCTCTTGCTTCCGAGCTGCTCTCCCCCCCCCAACTTCTACTTAATGGTGGCCGCTAAGCAGCCGCACCGCTGGTGTGCCAAAGGCAAACCTGTCTGTGCCCGTCCTTGACCAGACCGTGACCAGCGGCAGGAAGCCTGGTCCTCCGACCCCCCCCCCACCGCTACAGCTCAGCAACCCTCCACACACACAGCCCCAGAAGAAACAACAACTGCTAGATATTGATGCCAAACACCACCCAAAGCTAGTTCTCCTGCAGACACTGCCGCCACACCTTTACCCACCTCCGGACTCCGGACTCCTACTGCTACCGCCAACCCATCGGTCGACAGCGCACCCAAACCCCTGAGCTGAATCCTCCCCAACGTTAGCTCCCTGCACAGACACACAGTAGAAATCTGGGACCTCTTGAACCCCCTCTTGCCTGACGTCACCTTCCTCACAGAGACCTGGACCTACACCAGCTCTGCACCCGACATCGCAACCGCCATCCCCGACGGGTACAAGATCCAGAGGAAAGACCGTCCCAACTACCCTGGAGGTGGACTCTCCATCGCACACAAAATCTCCCTCCGACTCACAACTGCCAGCTCGAATGAATCATCGCCCCCCATGGAACACCTCCAGTTCCAGATCAACCCCAGAATGACTCCATGTGGAACTCGTGCCTACAGACCTCCCCAACCTCGCGCCCCGTTCGCCACTACCATCGCAGACCTCGTCGCACCCCACACCCTCGACCTCCATGGACTACACACTGCTCGGAGACCTGAACTTCCACCTTGACAACCTCAGCGACTCCAACTCCACCGTCATCCTGGACAACCTCTCCAACATCAGACTCAAGCAGCTAGTCACCGCCCCCACCCACAAGGCAGGCCACACCCTTGACCCAATCTTCACAGGAGGAAACAACATTCGCTTCAGCCACCCCACGCAACGCCTCTGGACAGACCACTGCTGCGTCCACTACTTCTCAAAATCCACCGCACACAAACCTACGCCACGCTTCCCACGCAGAAACTGGAGCAAGATCACTTAAGAGCACCTCAACTCCGCACTCAGCCGCACGCCTTCACTCACGACAGCCAACGTCCACTCCGCAGCCCACGAACTCCACTTATGGCTCACCGAAGGCACAAACACACTTGCAACTCCTCCGGAAAGCCAACAGACAACGCACCTCAAAAGCCACCTGGTTCCCCACGGACCTCCGAGAATCAAAGTGCACGTGCCGAAGACTCGAGAAAGCATGGAGGAACAGCAAAACCTTGGAAGCACGTACCACCTACAAGATCGCCATGACAGAACACCACCAACTCATCAGGTCCACGAAGAGGAACTTCATCCAGGACAGAATCCGCTCCAACTCCCGCAACTCTTCAGCATCATACAAGAATTCACCAAAACCCCCAGCGAAACCTCGGACGTCTCTCCCTTCCAGGAACTCTGCAACAAACTCAGCTCCTTCTACCATCACAAGATCAGGACTCTTTACGACAACTTTGATGAACAGAACCAAGGCACAAACACAACACCAGTCACCAGCAACGTCACCCAACCGACCATCGCCGCCTGGACCCCTGTCACCAAAGAAGACACCACAAAGACCATGAGGAGCATACACTCAGAAGCCCCCACCTATCCCTGTCTGCCGCACATCTTCCACGGAGCCGCCTCCGCCGTAGCACCTGAACTACGAAGTGCAATCAACTGCGCCCTCAAAACAGGCACCTTCCCCGACGACTGGAAACACCCAGAAGTCAAACCCCTGCATAAGAAGCCCTCCGCAGACCCGACGGACTTCAAGAACTACAGGCCCATTTCTCTCCAACCCTTCACCGCCAAAGTCACCGAGAAGATGGTCAACATCCAGATCACGAACTTAATGGAATCCAACTCAATCCTCGACACTTCTTATTCCGGATTACGCAGCATCCACAGCACGAGACTGCCCTCCTAGCCGCCACTGACGACATCCGCACTCTCCTCGACCAAGGCCACATAGCAGCACTCACCTTACTGGACCTCTCAGCAGCCTTCGACACCATCTCCCACTGCACACTAGCCGCCAGACTCCATGACGCCGGCATACAGGGAACTGCCCTACACTGGCTCCGCTCCTTCCTCGCCGGCCGAACTCAAAGAATCAGACTCCCGCCCTTCCTCTCCAAACCCACAGAGATCAGAGGCGGAGTGCCCCAAGGAGTCTCACTCAGCCACACACTCTTCAACATCTACATGGCCCTGCTCACAACCCTCATCAGAAAACACGGACTCAGTAGAGTATCCTATGCCGACGACACCCAGATCATCCTCTCCATCACCAAGGAACCCGACATCACCAGACACAGCTTCCAGAAAGGAATGGAGGACGTCATATCCTGGATGAGCAGCAGCTGCCTGAAGCTCAACTCGGAGAAGACAGAAGTCCTCGACCTCGGATCCAACCCCTCCGCGTGTGACGACACCAGGTGGCCACGCGCCCTCAGCAACCTGCCCACACCCACAGACCACGTCTGGAACCTCGGCATCATACTCGACTCCTCCCTCATCATGAACCAACAGATCAACGCCGTATCTGCCACGTGCTACAATACCCTCCGCAAGACCTTCAAATTGATCCCCTCCCCAAATCAAGGAAGACCATCACCTACACACTCAAACTGGACTACGGGAACGCCCTCTACGCCGGAATTAACAAATCTCTACTCCACAAACTCCAGACCGTCCAGAACACCGCAGCCAAACCTGTCCTCAGCATCCCACGACAGGACCACATTACCCAGCACCTACGAGACCTTCACTGGCTCCCCGTCGAAAAGAGAGTGATCTTCAAGCTGCTCACTCACGCCTACATATTCCTCCAAAACACCGGACCCCATTACCTCAACAAAAGAATCTCCTTCCACGCCCCCAAGAAAACCTTCTGCTCCGCCGACCTGGTCCTGGCCGAAATCCCTTGCATCCGGAAAGTCAGAACGGGAGAAGAGCCTTCTCATACATTGCGGCCAACACCTGGAACAAACTCCCCCCTCAACATCAGACGAACCCCCACACTGTAAGCATTAAGGAAGGGCCTCAAGACCTGGCTTCTCGGATGATGCAGAGCTGCCCATATCCCCCCCCCCCCCCCCCCCCCAAGCGCCTTGAGACACTCACGGGTGAGTAGTGTGCGTCACAAATCCCTGATTAATTTATTGATACTTCATGTTAAAAAAAATACAGAATGCAATGTTCAGTTGGCTAAGAAGCAAGGCCATACGGGGAAACTTGCTAGCTGTGCCCCTCTCCCTACTACTGTTTTATCTAGGCAGGCATGCTAAGTTATTTTGAGAGAGATGGCGGTTGTCGGTGTCGCAAGGGAAATATGCAATAAAAACATGAGAGATAACTGCATTTTGTGGCACACATATTGTTTGTATTTATGCTCGTTAACCGTATTAAAAATGTGCCAGTTTTCAGATGGAATGATGTGTGGTACAGAAGGTAAACACAGTATATACCTTTCAGTGACCCACACACAGTGGACAAGCTCCCATATTTCAATTAAACAACCCTGTGGCTCTCTAAGGCTCTGAAAACGTTTGTTGTGCCCATAGGTGTTTAGGTTGGCCCGAGGCATTGTGACACATGCATCCTTTTTTGGAAGTACAATGTGGTGTTGTAATCCAGCTGCTCTGTGCAGTGTACACAACAGAGGTACTTGAGGGGGGAGACATGCACTATGTACATGTTTAAATTGCAGGACATGCACTGACATTCAGAATGCCTTAACTTAGCATGCACACAGCAGGCAGAATGCTGGTTAACAGTTCTGAAGTGCCTTCGCAGTTTGCTGGTAGGAGGTAGGTACTTGAGCACGAAGACGTGTGTGAAAAGTGACAAGCTGTTATGGCCACATTTGTTTTCACAGAGATAATCACGTGCCTTTCCTTTCTGCTGCTACTCACGCTGCACTTTTTTCCCCCATAGGGAAACTTTGTTCTCGAATCTCAAAACAAACATTTGCAACACAATCAGTCTTGCATTTGTTAAGTTAGAGCTGTTGGCATTGAACATAGCTGTTTTTTACTTGTTATTTTAAGTGGAGTAATTATATTTACATAGCACTATTGCCATTGGTATACAAAAAGCAAAAGTAAAAAAACATTGGCATTTTCAACGTCAGCAGCTCTAACTTTACAAATATGAGACCTATTGCAATGCAAATGCTTGTTAACTCATGTTATCCTCCAAAGAAGAGTTAGGGCCTTCATCTTGACCATTTATGGGAGTTTCTCCAGTTCACCTTTGGCACCCCCATTTATTAATTTTCTGTTGATACTATCGAGTTTATTGCATGCTGTGTGTATTTGGTGAGCCAAATGTATTAATGTTTGAGTCTAGATTCACACCCTGTGAATTGCTGCTGTGGGATTTGATGGGGTGGAGGGAGGGATGATTTATTAATTTTGACAGGTTCGGTAAGTCAGAGTCAGTGGGGTGGGTGGGGGGTAATAAGTACTTAAAACACAATCTTAACTCTTTTAATGACCAAAACAACTGCAGTCACTGCCCTGTGTAGAATATTGGACCAGTGCTAAAGTGCTTGTGCTCTTCCCTTTAAACATGTTAACATTGGATTACACCCAATTGGCACATTTAATTTACTTGGAAGTCCCAAGTCAAATGGCGCTACACATACCCAGGGCCTCTAAATTAAATGCTACTGGTGGGCCTGCAGCACGTCACCCGCTTAAGTACCCTTTTAATCATGTCTCAGGCCTGTCATGGCAGCCTGTGTGTGCAGTTTTAAACTGCTATTTCGACCAGACAAAATAAACCTCTTGCTAGATCCAAACCTTCCATATGAATACATACAAGTCACCCCTAAAGTAGGTCCTTAACAGCCCATAGGCCATGGTGCAGTGAATTTCAAAAGTTGGACATGTACTTTTAAGTTTTACATGTCCTTGTAGTCAAAAACTCCTAAATTTGTTTATTACTACTGGAAAGCCTACCTCTCCCATAGGATAACATTGGGTTACCTTAAATTTCAGTTGGAAGCAGATAGGAATATCGAGTTGGGTGTCTAGGGAATTGCAAATTAAACCCTCTTTAAAGGTCAAATCGGATTTTCAGTAAATTCTTGAAATACCACTTTTAGAAAGTTGGCATTTTCTTGTCCTGACCATTAGGTGCCTGTATCCTGGGTCACATGACTAGGTGTAGCTGGAAGTTGGATCGTTGTGTATTGCTCCCAGACCATGAGAAAAAGAGGAAATAAGGCTTGGCAGGATGGGTGATTTCGGACTTGATGAGGGGGAGAAGTTGTCACCTACCTGTCACCAGCGACGGCCCGTATAGGGCGTGTTACCGGGGCGGTGACGTGGGGCAGAGGAGGGGCAGGGTGGGGGGGTTGCAAAATGTGGCATACGGCCGATTGCAGGTAAGTTACGAAAAAAATAAAGAAAACTAATTTTGTTGCGCGCTCTGCATCGCATTTGGCGATGCTGCGCGCGCAACGAAATTCGTTTTCTTTTTTTGCCGTATGCCGCATTTTGCAACCCCCCACCCTGCCCCTCCTCAGCCCCACGTCACCGCCCCGGTAACACGCCCTATACGGGCCGTCGCTGCCTGTCACCTGACCTTTCTGCACACCAACTTACACCACGAAGAGTAGGTCGTTCAGCCAGAACTCTTGTGTGCGGTTAAGGTAGAATGACAATGAAATTTTTGGGTTCAGACGGTGGAGTCGCTCCTCTTACTTAGAGCAGGGTCCTGGAGGGCCAGATCCATGCCAGATTAAGATAACTACATTTATCTAAATAGGGATATGTAAAAGATTTGGCATGGATCCGGCCCTCTAGGACAGACTTTGGAGAACCCTGGCTCAGAGGGATGTGGAGGACCGTAGAAGTTGGGCAAGGTGACAGATAGGCCCCCCTTAAAATGGTGTCACCACTTTCGGCAGTAAAGAGGCCCTACTGTGATGCACCAGTTTGTACGAATAAAATGAGAAGAATGGAGACTTGGAAGATAACACCTGCAGCTCACTCAACCTCCGGGCCGATGTAATTGCCACAAGAAAGTCTGTTTTAATGGTGAGCAGCCTGAGGGGATAATTGTAACGAGGCCTGAAAGGAGCACACATCAAGATTGCGAGGAACAAATTAAGGTCCCACTGAAGCATAATAAAAGAAGGGGGGGCATATTTACAAGGCACTTCAAAAATCTATTTACAATAGAGGACTTAAATAAAGAGGGTTGGTCAGGCAGTCGCAAGAAGGCAGACTGAGCAGAAAGATTACCCTTCAGAGTGCCCAAAGCATAGACCTGCTGGGCAAGGGTAAGACTAAAAAGCAAAATATCAGAAAGGGAGGCAGACCCCATCCCGCCCTGTTTGTTCCAGTACCCGTACCTGGAGGTGGAGAAGACAGCCTGGGGGGTGATCCGACCTTCAGCATGCAGTTGTCGAGATAGAGGAAGACTGGCACCCCTAATCTACGCAGTTGAGCTTCGACCACCGCCATCACCTTGATGAACATCTAAAGGGCGCTAGTAAGGCCTAAAGGGAGCACGGTGAACTGAAAATGCTCGTGGCCTACTGTGAACCGCAGGTAGCGCTGATGGTCAGGCAGGACGGGGATGTGAAAATAGGAGTCCTGCAAATCCAACTCTACTGGGTCTAGGGCAGACAAGACCTGAGCCAATGTGAGCATCTTGTGTTTCTCCATCTTGAGAAAGTAGCTGAGGGTTCCAACATCTAGGATAAGAAGAAGACCCTTGCCTTTCTTAAAGGACCAGAAAGTAGCAGGAATAGAAACCACAGCCTACTTCTGGTACAAGAAACCTCTCTATGGCTCCCGTGGCTAAGAGAGCCATGGCTCCCTCGCAGAGCAGGGACAAATAATCCTCCGTCATCTGTTTGTAAAATACAGTCACGGAGGGAGGGCTAGTCTCGAAGGGGAGGGTGCAGCCCCTTCAGACGATCTGCAGAAGCGGCTTGTCAATTGTTATGTACTGCCAGTGGTGGAGATGATGGCTGATCCTGCCACCAACTGGACGCCCATGATCTAAAATGGCAGTATTGGGAAGATTTGGAGGCTACGGCGGCCTTCGGGGGATAGCGGATGGTATCTGGACCAGACCCCTGGCTACTCGACCGATTAGGCCGGTCGGAGCCACTCACTTGTCCACGCAGAGGCTGAGAAGCTTGACCGCCTCGGTGGCTGGGATCGGGTTGGCATGGTTGAAAGCCCCTTCTGTGGCCAACAAAGGAGTGAAAGGCAGAGTTGGGATGTGGAACAGCAGAGAGGCCCATGGACTTGGCCGTAGCCTGCAAGTTCTTAATGCGATCCAGCGTCAAGTCTGGGTTGTCTCTGAAGAGACGGGTGACATCTAAGTGCATGTCCATCAGGGAAGCCTGAACATCCCCTGAAAAACCAGATATTCTCAGCCAGACGTGGCGTCTGAGGGCCGCCGTGGATGAAATCGCTCTGCCCAGCAAATCGGTGTCCAAGCCACAGCGTATAATTAACTTTGCTGCAGCTCTTCCGTCTAACTGCTTGGAAAAGAATGGCCAAGGTCTCCTCTGGGACCTGTGGCAGCACTTGCGCAACCGCTCCGACAGTTTGTGGGAATAACGGCCCAATAAGCATGTGGTGTTCACGGACAGTAATGCAAGGCTGGCAAAAGAAAACATTTTCTTTCTCAAGCTGCTCAGCCTCTTGGATTCCCTGTCCGGGAGAGTTGCAGGGAACGAACCATGGAAATTGGAGGCTTGGCCAATCAAGCTCTTCGGGGTATGGTGTTGGGTGAGGAATCTCGGTCCTCTGTAGTGGGGCTGTGGCAGCAGGCAATCATCCTGGACCCCTGTGCTGGGTTTGAATCCGGTCCCCAGAAGGACGTCAGGGAGGACTTAGTTGAACCGGAGTAGGGGTTCAGAACAGAAGAGTCACGGTTGCAGCACCTCCTTCAAGATGTTAGTCTTGACTGCCACCGAGGGCAACTGAAGGTCGAGGACCTCAGCCAGCCTCCGCACCACCATTGCATATGCAGCCCCCGCCTCTGTAGCCATGGTAAGGGGAGAAAGCATGCCAGTATCTGGAGACGTATCCAGACCGCTGGTATCACCCAGTTCCTCACATCAGTCCTAATCCTGCTCATAAGGCTGAAATTCTAAAGGTTACTTTGACGACTCCTATTCCTCCTTGAGGCCTAGCCCTTCAGAATAGGACTCAGGCTCCGACCTACGACACGGGGGTCCTGTCAGCACTGGAATCGGTCGATGTGGCTCTGGCTTGTCGGGGATCACAATGGGGCTGGTGCCGCCGTGAGCATTACCATCGGGCCGGTACTAGGGAAGATTGCAGTGGCACGACCGGCGTCAGTCTGGATCTACTACCAGATTCATGGGGCCCATCTGAGCAGGGGCCAGAGCTGCCAGCACAGAATCAGAAGGGACCCCATATGACCTCCTGGGGCACTAAGGCGTACCAGAGGAGTCAGGCCTCTCATAAATGAGGCGCATGGCCTCATAAAATTGTTTCATTTGAGCAGGTTGCTCCGACTCCCGGAAAACTGGGAAGGCATGGAACTGGCCCTGGCACAGGTTCAGAGGAACCAGTCCTCGAACACTAATGTTCCTTCGTTGCGTCAGCAGACAGGCGAGGAGAAGCCGAAGCGTGCTTCGACTTCTTGTGTTTTTCATGCCTCCTACCAGTGTGCCCTGACGATTTTGAGTGGGGCGAAGAGGACTTTAGACTCCAAGAACAGTACTGAGATCAGCCTCTTGAGCAGGGCTGGGACTTCCACGGAGTCGCATGCCAGACCACTAGCTGCTTCAGGGACCGCTCACTCAAAGCCTTTGGTGCCATGGCCCGTCAGTTGGAGCATGACTTGGAGTTGTGGTCGTGCTCCAGACACCACAAACGCATGAGGTGTATGTCAGTCAGCGACATGGCGTGGTGACAGGTGCCACAAAGTTTAAAACCTGTCTTTTTCAAGGACATCCTCGACACAACATGAAGAAAAACTTCAAAAAAAGATCAACAAAATGTCGCTAAAATCCTGTCAGTAACAAACCTCACTGGTCCCAGAACAACAATGAGCCATCACTAATAAAGACTGAACGTCTTAGAATGTAAGGAGCATTAATGGACACAGGAAATAATGACAGTCAATAGGCCTAAACATTAGTAAGCAGTTATGGCTTACTACAATAATGACCTTAAATTGTCAAAAGCACTAATAAATATCAAAGAGCCCAAGGAGTAATGGCCATCAATTGCCTTAGGCAACAATGGTTAATATTTTAAAAACCAATACATGTACTTGTATTTATTTCGTTAACCATAATATATATTTCATTACAACTTATTGAAGTTCTATAGCTCGTTTCCATATTGCTTTTCAGTCATTAAAACAATGTAAAACTTTTGATAAAGCAATTTTACTACAATCTTCACAGTGTTTGAATTTGTTAACCTCAGAAAGAGCTAGATTTAATTGAACACTGGCAGAAGCAAGACCAAATTAAAATAACAGAATAAAATGCTTTAAACATGAGAATACATAATTCAATAATATCATTACAGGCGGTCAGTTTATGCATTCGACAAGGAGTAGAATCAATCTGATTTCTCTCAACTCCTTTTACAATCACTAAAGCAAACGTGAACTATCTACAATGGTGTTTTAGGCTTGACTCCGAAAATAGCAAATATACAAATATTTCTAAAGAAATATTCTGCTCAACTGTTTTAGATGGCACCACATCTCTCACACGCTTTAATTCGGAAACTTGAAACACAGCCAGGCAACTATTATGAACTTCACTACATCCCTGGCAAGTGTCAAATAAATGTTCTCTCACACATCAGAAAGTCAGACAGTCGTGAAAAGATTGGTCTTAATTTCTTCGCCTCAACCTGAATTAGACAATTTCAAAAATAAACAGAAGATATGGCTGTTTGTTCAAACTTCCTCATTAAAGACAGCTAAGCACTATCACAGTTTGCAGCAACTTGCTCAAGCCAAGATTGCGTTATAAACACATTTTGTACCCATTTACTTTACCCTAAATGACTAATAGAGTAGGCTACAATTGAGCCTATTCATTGCACGTTGACGCCTCGTCAGAATACATAAAATATTTTGCTCTGTATATCTATTTTTTGTGTGGAATTTCTATCTTTTGGATGATCTCTACATTCTAACTGACATTTCTAAAGCCCCCATAACTAGCCAGGGTTCTAAATGAAAGAACCAATGGCTCAGCAGAATAAGTGAATTGCTGAACCAAGCAAGGATCAGCACCTGTAAACTCTTCATAAGCAAGAACCAAGGTTCATAGAACAAGAACTACACACTTACCTCATGCAGAAATGTAATTATTAGACTTTATGTAGTTTGTTTAAACCAAAAGTATTAGTCAAATTGTGAGTGGAAGCAAAAATGGAAAGTTAGTTACAAAGCAGTAAGCCAACAATGGATGCACTTAAGGTGTGCTAAAGGACAGGAGAGACGCAGCTTCTTCAGAAATGCTCTAGAATGTTCATATAGAACTTCGACTGTTGCAGCACCACCCTGGTAAGTACAGTAATAACACCACAGCATGCCTAAGTAACTTTAAAGTCATTCACACATCTCTTAGCTAAAAAACATTCAAAAATAGCTTTGCATTGTTGGCATTAACCTACTAGTGTTACGTCAAGATGATATACACAATGCATAGCATAAGACAATCGCTAGAAGGACACTGGACTACCTTATCAAGGTGATCCAACTATACAGGCCAACCAGACACATGGAGTCTGCCTTCATGAACTGGCTAGCTATCAAGCAGCAAGATGTAAAGGGGTGGCATGACCTTATTTTACACTATATACACACAAATATTCTGAATGTCAGTCTAGCTTGAAGACTGGGATTTCGAAAGAGTCTGTTCACCATTGCCTATGATCTACTGATGTCATCACATGCCAGGAACGGGCACAATAAGATAGGGCAACCAAGCTTGCAACCAGTCCACTTACCTGGAATTGCGCTCAAAACTGCTGCATAGGCATTGCAGGTTATACAAAAAACACACAAAAAAGAAATACACTTTTCTCAGTACAAGTTTCTTGAGTAACTGAGTTAATAGTTGCCAAGTACAATATTTTACAATTTCGGTTGCTGCATTTTAAATATTTATTGAAGTACTACAATACAAGAAGCAAATTAAAAGAGCTGTACCTGTGAAGCGGACAGAGGATATGGTTGATAGCTGCTTGTCATAGGAAGCATTGGAGGCATGCTTGTAGGGCTTGGACCAGGTACATGTGCCTGCACTTGAGCCTGAGCCAGAGCTTGTTGAGGTAACAAAACAAGTTGCCCGCTATCTGTTCTAATAAGGACCATCCCTAAGGGGAAAAGTGAGATACACCTATGAAATGACATTTCACATAGCTTTGAAGATATATTTATTCTTAGGAAATTTTAGGTACAGCAGTTTAAACAATCAGGATTTCTTAAGCGAGGCTATTCACCCGCGAGGGTATCTAGGCGCTCCTGGACATGTTGTAATACTACAGCTAATGTCATTGCAAACACAATATAGCATGTTCAAAACTTGGAAATAAACAGAAGTTGGTCAAGAAACAAGGAAACCTATTGTACAACTCCGCCAGTATAACATAGAACTGAAAACCCACACCAGTAATACATGAAGCCTGCAATTATATTTCTAGTTTACTTTTTCTTTTTGTAATTCATACCTGGTGATGCCTGTTTGGCAATACAGACATTTCGGATTAGTCAATACTTTCTGCTTTTGCTGTTCAGCATATATGCCATTATGATGCTACGGCAGCTCATGGTGTTGAAGTACACACATGACTGCATCACCACAAGCATTCTCCATAACTGCTTCTATTTTAGTAAATTTTTTTTATTTACCATTCCAAGATGGCAGACCCCAATCATAGAGCAAAAAATGAAAGAAATAATTTGAACATGCGCTAAAACGCTTTTGATAAAAACCTGTCCAGGCAGCAAACTGAAGCTGTCCCACCTTTCCAAAAACCTTAATTAAAAAATTATCATTTTTAAAATGGGGGCTAATAAATACCCTAATTGGAAGGTGGCTAAGCAACCAATGAGAGGATGGGTTGAGTTGCAGGGATTGGTGTGGTGGTGGTGGGGGGGGGGGGGGGGGGGGGGGGGGTTGCAGGTGAGCACTAAAGTAAATTTTGAGCAGTGCACAAGAGAAAAAAAAATAACTAAAAGTAACTAAAGGCCAAACAGAATGTGGATAGCAGGAAGGGAGGGGGATACCAGCAGGCGAGATGGCAAGGGGTAAGCAACAAAGAACGCGCATTAAAGCAGTTATTTCAGGCCTGGGACAAAACAAGCGCTTTATCACAGAAACCTGGGACACCATGCTCACACAATTTAAGGACCCCATCACAGACGACTCCCCCCACCCTTCCTCAGACTACATAGACTCAGGACTGCTCACCTCCTGGAGATGCAGGAGACACTAGCGGATCCTTGATACATGCCTAGAGGCACCCTCTAAGCAAACTAATGCATTTTTTGAGTCGCTCCCGCATCATACACTTATTGTTGCAGGGATTCTGCTCATGCACAGAACTATGCGCAGGAAACCAGGACCTCAGTGAATTGTGGTGTACCAAAAACTCACCTCAGAATCCAGAACCCCTATCCGACCAGCATCAGTGTCCCATTCGTTATCCGTATTTATCTCGGCGGTCCCAATGTATAGACAACCCAGAACAAGCGACTTAGTGTATTCTCAGGAATGGTGGGAATCAGAAATACCTGTTCGTTATTATTCTCATATCAGTCCACAACAAGAGAAAACAGAGACACGGTAAAGTTTAAAGAGTTTATTTTATAAACCTCGTGTCCTAAGATGCAGTACTTTGGCTAACATAAGCAGACAAATGATTAAAATCAAAACCATCAGCATAGTTACAATACCATAGAAAATGAAAGGAGAAATCATAATAAAGTGACAGTGGAATACAGCCACCTTCCTTTCGCTAGTAAACTAATATTATTAGACTAATAAAAGGTCTCTAGGCTTGAATGGGGAACCCCATACCGTAAAGATCAGCTTAGTGGAATCACATCACAGGATCAGGTGTACTCTGCTCATGGGAAAGCTCTTCTTCTGAATGCCTGAATCAAGCAAGCAGCCTGCAATATTAAAAGCACTCGACTCTCAGGTATTTGCAGCTGTGTGCGTGTTATGGCTAAATAGTGGGCCGATCAACCTGAACCCAAAAACATGCACCGTCTAGCGACCCAGACTGTTTCCTTACACAATGTTCAGACCAAGGACGTCACTCACGGCTAGGGATGTGAACAACAGACAGTTCTCATGTGAAGAAAAGGCGAGCAAGCATTTCTCAAATAATAACATGTAACTGCAGTGTCATGTGCAAAAGCAGCAAAAGTGGCAAGATGGCTTACTAACATCTGATGCGGTTATGCTAACTTAGCAATGTACGTATATAAATTGCAGCCCTCACTACACCCCCCCTTGATCGGACCACTAACCAATAGGGGTACAATTAAGGAACGCAGAGTTCTAGTTCGATAGAACGGAACTAAGGGCACACATTGGAAATCCATATAAGGGCAGTGAAAGTTCGAAGAGAAGAAAGAGAGAAAAAAAAACATTTAAAAGAAAAAAAATATTATCGATGGATGTCGAACGAAAAGACAAAAGTTCTTCCAAAGGAATGTTGGATGACATCCAAGTTAATCCATCAATGTATAAGCACAGTAAGTAGCAACGGCTTCCAAGAGGAAATCATTGGAACGTCCTGCAAAATTATCTGCCATCCAGTTCAGCAAGGGGAATGAACACACATGTTCTTCGACAACTGGAGCCTCTAGTACCATCAGAGGACAACTGGCGTGTTCTTCAAGATAACTTCTTGCCAGGAAGTCATCTGCAGCCGTACCGATGTCCCAATTCCCTAGGACTCCATGTGCTGCTCCACAGGCCATAAACCTGACACCAGAACAGTCCAACTCATGAGCCACTAAGGGGCTCATTAGTCGATCATAATCCGGGGCGGGAGACACAGAGTTTGACAAGCACAAATCCAGAGCCCATTGGAACGGACACTCTAGGGAATGAAAGACAGGTTGTACGCATGTAAAGTAGGGAAACCGGAAGGACAATCCATAGGCAAAGCTCAAGGTTGCTAGTGGCAGTGTTCCATAGTATTCAAGCATCCAGTTACGAAGATGAAGCAGCCGTGACAGGCTGTCGTGTGACACAAATTGTGCATCCATTGCGTAGTAAGCAGACCAACAACAGCACCCCAGCCACAAGGGCGAGAATCAACAGGAGACCTCCAAAGACGCTGGAAAAAATAGAATGGAAAAATGCACAGATCACACCAAAAATAGTTTGGAAGGCGGTCACGAGGCCGGAGCCCACAATTTTGAAAAAATGTGCCAGGCCACTTGTTGACGAGGCATTAAAGATAGTCTGAATCAGGGCACCAAAATGAAGTGGGAGATCAGTATTCAAAAGCGCTTGCACCTCTGTGCACGTGTTTGCTACGTGAAGGACAAATGTTTCCCGGGACGAAGTCAACGCGACTTCTTTTTGAGACAATAGAGCCCTTATTCTGCTCATCTTGTTGAACTCTGCTTTCAAGGTTGGAATGGAAGGCCAGATGGATACATCGAGCCGTCCATGCGGGGGTGGTAAAAGGACGTTGTTACAGCAGACTACTCTCTGTGATACAGTCACTATGTAGGGAATTCCCACTAACATCCCACAGCAAGCTTCATTATTTAATAGCAAATAACTACCGTTAGCCAGCAGCGTAAATGACGGTGTTATGACTGGCACTGGAATCCCTTTCAGGACGCAAGCTAAATTAGGAGCGTGTACATTACATGCACCATGCAATTGAATGTGCCGACACACCACAGAGTGATCCGGAGTGGAAGTGCATTCTTCACCTTTTAAGTAAACCTCTTTACCGTCCCTCACGCACCTGTACGTGAATGGGAGTGACCAAACTTCATGCAGGAAGGCAGTACCTAGTTGTTCATATCTGCCTAGCGCATAATGTTTCATGCAGGAACTGAACTTAAACAGGGGAAATGGTAATGTGATTAACCCGTGGATAAGCCACACAGCGGAGTTTAATTCGTCAACAGAGAAAGGCAAAGGTTCTAACTTTTCAATGTGCAGCAAAGAGTATGTTGCATCTTTCATGGACATGAACAGTTGTTTTGCAGTTAAATTAAAAGGAAGGAACAAAGATGAAGTATTCATGTAGTCCCAAGGGACTTTCCCAGCCTTTAACGTTTGCAATGTCCATGCAAACTGCATTATAGAACGCAATTGATTTTGGCAATGATATAAAACAGACACATCATCCTGCACAATGTCAACAACAGATGAAACGATATTATCTAACGTATAAATTCTGGAAGACAGGGCGTTAATGCTATTATTTATAACAGCCAATACCTTTTCCATATTGGCTTGATCAATAGCCCGTAATCTGGATGCAGCTTCAATTTGTGATATCTTCCAAACTTCGTTATAAACAGCATATACCCATTTTTTGGACCTGCCAACCGCAGGACCCTTAACAAAATCATTCAAATCTATTTTGTCGTGTAATTGTGATAAATTAAGTTTAACAGATGCTAAGGTGGAATGTTGCAGCCAAGATTGGCATAACTTCCCTACTGAGTAGGTAGTTACAGTATGAGAGGATTTAAAACGGGGGTCCACACAAACTTGTGTATACCCCGGATTTAAATCCAGAAACCGATGTTGACAGGAATCTGAGCTCGTTTGCCATATTAACCATCCTTCCGGATTTAATTTGGAAATATTGAAGGATGTGTTAGAAATGTATGACTGCAACGCAGTAAGGGACAGATCCGTATGATTATCCTAATTAGGATAAGCACCCAGATCCGGAGTAGAGGGAGAATTTAATTTTTTAGAACTAGCCAATCCAAAACAGGTGGTCTGAAAAATTGACGAATTCAAAAATAACATGTGGTTCGGGTTGAGGCAGGCACGATGCAAAGCTCCTGACCCCTGTACCTGCCACGGTTTAGAACCCCAAACCGATTTAAGATCAATAGTTGCTTTCCACAGATCATAACCTCCGATTACCAAATCATCCATAAAGGATTTGGAATATAACAATTTCGTGTGTGTCAGCCTAACTTTCGAGGCAGACTCAGCTGCCACTTTAAAGTAAAAGGAGGCAGGATTTGACACACTGAAATCAGAAAAATATGTGAATTTGTTCACTAACATGGTGGAGCTGCCCAGCCTAGGCACTGGACAGTGTTCCCATTGCGTATAATTTACAAAATTTCTAAACGTATTGGCTTTGTGAAGGAAATGATTGCCATAATGTTGATAGCAAAACTGCTCATCATAATTAGCAGTATCCAAATACAAATCATCAGCATCAAACGCAGCATAATATTTCAAATCAGAAAACAGTGCTTCTATGGCTTGAACATCCCAATCATCTGAACGGATGCTTTGCTTAACTACATCACCCATAGAAACACGAAATACATTTGGCACATTGATTACTTCAGTGGGACCATGAATTTGAAATTTAACAGCATCCCACGCAATCCCATCCAACACAGGCCAGGCAGTAATATTCACAAAAGTCTGGTCCCTTTTCATGATATGTGACGAGGAGTGGAGGGCCAAAGTTCCATCAATTAGTCTAATTGTAGATCTTTCTTTTAGGTAGGGTCCATTCACAAGACGAAAAAACACCACCACAAATCCAATGGACATGAACAAAAAACATAGATATGAGCACCAGCCAAATGTAAGTCCAAGGGGGAATTAAAAAATGTCTTTTAAACCAGACAGCAAAGATTGAAACTTTTGATGGGGAATTAGAAGTCACTGAGTTAGTGTCAAAGGAGAAGCGTGACTGGTTTACTGCGGTTGATTCTAAAACAGGCAACAGTACATCTGCAGGATAAGCATACTCAGTATCTTCAGGTAGACCACCAGCTGTTGGTGACAACAAAGGACCAGTAACTGTATGCATCTCGATGGCAACATCAGGCAAGGTGGTAGAAGCTGGAGCCAAAACAGAATTTCTCAGCATCGCAGGGCAAGAAACCGCTGGAGTCATACTAAGAAGAATCGGCCACTCGCTGTAGCTTGACATTGTCAATAGAGATGTACCTGTTATTCTTGCAACCAGGAAGTGGAGGTAAAATGACTGTTCGTGTACCCTGCACACCAAGCACTGGAACCGGTGCACGATAAGAGGGGCCGAACTCCTCCTTGTTCTCCACCTTCTCACGGACCAGATCACCAACTCGAGGTAGCCAGCCGACTACCGGAATCTGAAGTGCAGCATCAGATGTGGAGGGCACATGTTCCTTTGCTAGACTGTCTCTTGCTTCTTGTAGAGTCTGCAATACAGCACAGTGATCATCTACGTCAAAGGGTGCGGCTGACGCCGCCATGTCTATACCATCAAGGTCCAGGACAAACATTTGTATGCCAAAGAGCATCATGTATGGGGTCCGCCCACCCAGAGACCTTCTAGGGAGATTATGAAGTGCACGTTGGACGTTATACAAATGGGCTAGCCAGTTCCGGCCAGTGCCTAAAACCCTAGCTGTCAAAGATTGCTTTAAGTCACGGTTCATTCGCTCCACAACACTATTACCCTCAGGTCAGTAGGGAGACGAAAATTTGACTTGGACCCCCACATTTCTCATGGCTTCTTTGTACGCCTTAGAGGCGAACGCAGGGCCTTGATCAGAATGAAAGGTACCACACGCAAAACTTCCCACAAAGACACGCAAATCCCTGATGACAGTACGGGCATCAGCACTCCTTTGTGGCCATACCCACAGAAAACGTGTGCACGAATCCACTGCAACCAAGATGTACTTGTACGCAGTATCAGAGGTGAATGGACCGCTGTGATCTAGATAAACACACCCTAGTGGTTTATTAGATATGTACAACTGAGTTTGTGGTGGGCGCGCAGCAGTTGAAGGTTTAATCTGCTGGCAAATGTCACAATCAAGAACATAAGCGCAAGCTTGTTTATATAAACCGCACCACCAGTAGCGTTGTTGTAACAGAGATACAGTAGCTGCAACGCCGGCGTGGGCAGAGGCCATACCCTCGTGAGCCGCTAATATCAAAGATGGTCTGCAGTCCGCGTTGGGAATCAATCTGTCACCAACGTCGTTAATCCTCACTAACGGGACGTTATCAGGACTTAAGTGATAATGGTAACGAGAAGGGAAACCTCTCGGGTAATTAGTTCCCTTCTCTGTAGCAGCAACAGCTGCCAAGATGTCATCATCGGTCTTACTTTTGGATCTTGTAACTGCTGCCACTAAGTATGTCGCCACTGCTGTTTTTGCTGCCTCATCAGCTAAGCTGTTGCCGACAGCATGGACACCAACTCGTTGGTGACCGAGAGTGTGAATAACATTCACGAGAGGCAGATGTTCTTTAAGTTCTGCCACTCGAACCCAAAGCATTTTATGCTTAATTGTGCTACCTTTGGAATCACGGTATTCATTTTGAGACCAAAAATGTAGACTGTCGTTGTAAGATTGAACACAATAGAACGAGTCACTCACTATAAGAGTAGTGACCCGAGAATCAGCAAACTCAAGTGCGAGAACCAGAGCACGGAGCTCTGCCAACTGTGCGGTACAATCACCCAATAACTGCGTATGCACGACATCAGATTGGAATTCACCATTCACGAAAGTACCCACCACAATTGCGCAGGCCGCTGAATAGGCATGTTTCGATCCAGTCGCCGGTTGCGCAGAACTGTCAGTGTAAATGACACAATGGTAATCCTCGAGCGGGCGCAAAGACAGAGGAGCTGGATGAACGAATTCATACTGCAAGTACTCCTGAGTCTGTAATGAGGCGTCAAAGATATAGGTGACGTCGGGCGATGTCAAGGAAGTGGCCCATTGTATCATCCGGGGATGCAAAGCTTTAGAATTTGGTACACTCGCTTTGGTCACTGCCTCAAGGGCAGGATATGGTGTGACCACCAACATGCGTTTCCCTTGCGACAGCGCTTGTTCTTTAAGAATCACCATCTGTACTGCCGTCAAAACTTTCTCGACAGAGGAAAAGCGCAGTTCAGCCGAAGTGTACAGGTGTGATTTGTAGGCAATGGGGACGGTGTCGCCCTCATTGAACGTTAAGTACATGAAACCCACTGCGCCTGGCACAATTCTTATTACCAGGTTAGTGCGATTATCACGCGTCAGTAAGTATTTTGAGGC
This sequence comes from Triturus cristatus, assembly GCF_964204655.1. Classification (NCBI taxonomy): domain Eukaryota; kingdom Metazoa; phylum Chordata; class Amphibia; order Caudata; family Salamandridae; genus Triturus; species Triturus cristatus. Next base: position 488,836,914 of record NC_140595.1, read on the forward strand.
AAGAAGATCAGCTTGCAAAGATTGCAAAATAGCTGAATGCTCCGGCAGCCAGCATGATTTGGAAAAAGTAGGTTGTACCAAGGCATAAAGTGGCTTGATACGCTGGGCATAATCAGGAATATACGTACGACCGAAATTCAGAAAGCCCAGCAAAGACTGTAATTTTTTCAGTGTTGTAGGAGCACGCAGGCATGCGCACTTCTCCAGGAAGTGCGGAGCCAACCCTCGACCCTCATTGTTGAGTTCGTATCCCAAAAACAACACTGTATACTCTGCAATGTGAGACTTCGCAAAGTTGAATTTGTAACCAAAGTCTGCAAACATAACAATAATGCGATCAACGCGACACAGATGCGGCCACAACTCGTCATCTGTGAGATAAATATCATCCACATACGAGTACGCATCAGAGTCAATGCTCTCTAACAGAGAGACTACACGAGCGGCAAAGACGCCAGGGCTGTTTTTATAGCCCATGGCTAATCTTTTTTAATGTTTTTGTTTGCCGCCTGAAGTAAACGCTGTCCACTGACTACTAAGAGAGGACAGGTTATGGCTGTAAAAGCCATTGGAAATGTCAAGTGTGGTCTTAAACCGTTTTGTCACGAGACTATCGACGAGAGCAGAACTGTGGGTATTCTGTACTGCGCATGTCCGGCAATGAGAGTTTAAATGCCGGTAATCTAAAACTAGGCGGTACCACCCATCAGGCTTCGTCACAGTGAATAAAGGATTATTCATTGGTGACACATGTTTCAATAACACCTTGATATTCCAATTGTTCAAGGATTGCCGCGACGTGAGGTCTTGCTTCGCGACGCATGGGATATTGGGGATGTGGCTGGGGCATAGACCGCAACGGAATCTCATGGCTGGGGGACAATTTATCCCAGCCTACCTGAGTACGATACAAAGCCAGTGCTAGCACCAGAACCCACTCCTGAGCGAACCTTTTAGCTTGGTCCTTTGGCACTGTGTGCGCAAAGGACAGGAGGATCACCTCCTCCCCCCTAGGAGCATCTAAAATGAAAGCCGGGGGCAAATCTACCTCTGCCAATAGAATATCGTACGAAGAGGTCAGATTATCCAAAAAAATCCCCTGAATTGTACGTTGTAGGTCACCTTCTATTAAGAGGACTATATTATATAGTCTGTCAGGGGGAGCCACTCTAGTGTCAGCAGTTTCTACAGTAATGAACGTGTCAGTTGCTGTCGCCTCCAGATATGGACGCAGTGCTTGTCGCACTACTGTAACTTCCGCTGCGCTGGTTCCGAAGCTGCGTCCGCACTATCTGTGGCATACCTCGCTGTTAGTGCAGCAACCTTCTTCTTTTGAAACGGGGGTCGTTGACGTGCAGACTCGTCCTGCTTGCCTTTACCGTCAGTCTGACGGGGTTGCTCACATCTTTGTTGGGCACCCCGTCCTTTCCCACGGTCTCCGCCACCGGACTGTGAAGCCGATGTTTCCTGTGAAGAACGAGGAGAACGTTGTTCAGAAACCTGAAATCTATCAGGTGATTTAATACTAGAGCGATCGCGCAGATCATATGCGACTGTACGGGTGAGGCAGGACGAGACCCGCGTTTCTGTTGCTGCTTCCCCTGTTTCTTTGTCCGCCAATTTTGTTTTGGAATATGTGGGCGTTCGTCTTTACCAGACGAGCTCACCTTAGTTTGCTGTACCAAATCAGGAATTATTACAGTTGGTTTAACACCTAAGGCACTGCGGCCAATGGTTCTATAGGCTTCCGCAATAATCTTAGCGAACTCCTTAGGCCTGTCGAGTTCGTCCCCGCGGTCCAATTTATTAGCCACTTGGAACTGCATAGCATCGCCTTTGAGGTTGCCCATTACCATGGAAGCAACCACATCGAACACCCCGACAAGCCGCATTCCTAATTCTACAGCAGCCTCCGCACCGTGATTATCTTGAACACGTTTAATGACGGAGGGAAGCACAGACATAGACGGAGTGCAGAAGCACTTAGAGTACGTCGCGGCAAAGACCTTGCCCCAGTTGTCACAATCGGCCATATCTGGGACTAAGTCTTTCGGCAAACTAATGGTGAGTATCCTGTGTTTCTCCACAGGAGTAGTATGCGGAAAAACCGCTTCAAGTTGGTCAAATTTCTCAGCAAGCCAATAAGGTAAGTCATCCTTATTTTGGGGGTGCTTGCCCATTACCGAATTCACCATAACAGGACTAATAACCACCGCGTGGTGTTCAGCTGGTTGTCCCGCAACAGCAGGTGCCCCCACCTGCCCGTTGCGTGACACGTACTGTACTAAAGCCCTATGCACTATAATAAGGGCTGTGTGAAGTACACGAAACTCAGCCACCGCTACCGTCAGATAGCGGGGATGAGGCGTAAATCCGGCCAGCACCGGCCATGTGGCCCCTGGAATTGACAAAGGGCCCATTCTAGCCGGTGTAACCGCATGGGGAAGGGCACCATTAAACCAAATGCTATGCTGCCAGGCAGAAATAGGAATTTCTTGTGTCCTATATGGCGTATAGTTTGCAGGTAGCTGCGTGGGAGTATAGGAGTGAAACGTATTATCGTCTGCATTCACCGCCGGCAAAGTCACCCAAGAGTAAAACAACTCATAAGGAAATGACGCATCAGCGCTCACCACAAAAATAACAGTCATCCCATCGTCCGGCACCCCATACGTCGTCAAATGACGTCGCAGAGGTGTACGACTATGTGCAGCAATTTCAACCGCCATAAGGACACACAAAAGATCAACAACGAGTTTAATCAGTAGCACTAGGGTTCAGATATAGAAGAAACCTTTTTAATGATCAAGCTTGAAAGAACCTATTAGTCGAGTAACAGGTAGGTCTACATCCGTCACTCCCGTTATCCGGAAACAAGAGTGAGGGTGTCGTGGACTAATATAAGCACTACTAAGGCGTTTCAAATCAATAGACCAAACGTTAGGTGCGCCATGTTGCAGGGATTCTGCTCATGCACAGAACTATGCGCAGGAAACCAGGACCTCAGTGAATTGTGGTGTACCAAAAACTCACCTCAGAACCCAGAACCCCTATCCGACCAGCATCAGTGTCCCATTTGTTATCTGTATTTATCTCGGCGGTCCCAATGTATAGACAACCCAGAACAAGCGACTTAGTGTATTTCTCAGGAATGGTGGGAATCAGAACTACCGGTTCGTTATTATTCTCATATCAGTCCACAACAAGAGAAAACAGAGACACTGTAAAGTTTAAAGAGTTTATTTTATAAACCTCGTGTCCTAAGATGCAGTACTTTGGCTAACATAAGCAGACAAATGATTAAAATCAAAACCATCAGCATAGTTACAATACCATAGAAAATGAAGGAGAAATCATAATAAAATGACAGTGGAATACAGCCACCTTCCTTTCGCTAGTAAACTAATATTATTAGACTAATAAAAGGTCTCTAGGCTTGAATGGGGAAACCCATACCGTAAAAATCAGCTTAGTGGAATCACATCACAGGATCAGGTGTACTCTGCTCCTGGGAAAGCTCTTCTTCCGAATGCCTGAATCAAGCAAGCAGCCTCCAATATTAAAAGCGCTCGACTCTCAGGTATTTGCAGCTGTGTGCGTGTTATGGCTAAATAGTGGGCCGATCAACCTGAACCCAAAAACATGCACCGTCTAGCGACCCAGACTGTTTCTTTACACAATGTTCAGACCAAGGTCGCAGCTCACGGCTAGGGATGTGAACAACAGACAGTTCTCATATGAAGAAAAGGCGAGCAAGCATTTCTCAAATAATAACATGTAACTGCAGTGTCATGTGCAAAAGCAGCAAAAGTGGCAAGATGGCTTTCTAACATCTAACGCGGTTATGCTAACTTAGCAATGTACGTATATAAATTGCAGCCCTCACTACATTATCTCTCCTTACCCCGAGAGATAACACAAAAGATGAGACACCCCAAAGACTACCACCCCCTCATCCTGCCTTCATACTTACCACACACTCCTGCCCTCACCCTGAGGAAAAGGTTATATAATATGAACATGAGTGCAGACATTTTTTTAAATCCACCTGACTTTGTACAACGTTGTTTGAGGAATTTTCCATGCATGTTCTGACATTGTACATTCTTTTATTTTTTTCTCTCCATGTCCTTGGAAAAGTACCGAGTGGCTGTTATAATAATTACACTTTGTTAATCATTTATGCTTCTCTGAGATGGAAAGTCACGCTGGTCTTTTTCCATTCAATTTGCAATCAAGCAATGCCTTGTGATCACTTATCTTGAAAATGTAGTGTGGTTAGCTATTCTTTTTGTACGTATAACTGGAAGGAATTTTCCAATGGATTAGGAGGAGGGAAGTGAAGGGGTGTAGGCTGACTTGTTTAAAGTATAGTATAAATATGAAAGGAGAATTCTGTGTGGTTGTTCATTACCTACACAGAATAGCTTTTTCCTTGTTGGTCTTGTATCTGTTCGAGCTTGAATAAACCAAATGTTTTACCTCCTACTCCCTGTATTCCTTTTGATTTAAAAAGGACAAGAGGTGCTTTTTCTCAAATGGCGCCCAACGTGGGACCTCTATGTGGGAAATCCAAAAGCATTTATGTCTGTGGCTGAGGTGACACGACCTGAGGCTGACGGATCGCTGGAGCCCCTGCTAATGAGACTAGTTTATCGCAGCTGCCATCTGAAGTTCTGAACTGCTGTCCCTCGGCAACAGGATCTCCCCGGCAGAGGTTCCAAACAGGTCAAGCAAAAAGTGGCTGAATTGCAGAGTACAGAGTGTCGGACGTCTCCATCAAATACCTGGTGAGATTATTTTGTAACAGGTGTTTTAAATTATTGATTAGTTATTGGTATGAGAATTTTATTGCATTATATTGGTTGGGTTTCAGGTTGGATCTGATAAATAGGCCTGTATTGATTGTATTGGTAAGTTTTTTCATTTAGATAATCTTTGACTTTAAGGCACAATGAGCAAAGTAATGAAATATATTTCACGGTGTCGTTTCAGTTTCATGAGTCCACGCCTGGATGAGTCCCAACCAGTCCCGGTTGAGGGTAGTCCTGCATGGAAGATGATGACAAAATATGGGACAGGTGTGAACTTGTGGAACAGACTATGGCATCGATATACTAAGGGATTTGAGATGGCCGATGGAAGGTTCATTTGATCTAAATAAAATTCAATATTTGCAGCAATGTTTGTTTGAGAAAAAGGTCAGAGAAGCAATGTGGGATAGTTTTAATAAATGGGAAAAACATTCTACAATGTTAGTTATTAAAGAACAAAAAGAGAAGGAATGAGAACAGAAAAAGGGAGTGTTGCAGAAAGCCAAAGCATGTGATCAATTAAAACAAACTGAAAGTATTGAATGTATGGACAGAGAGTTTAGAATGACCACTAACAAGACATATGTGACACAAGAGAAAGAACATGTGGACAATGATGAGGTATTAGAGAGACTATTGGAGAATCCCCCACCATATGTCCCACAGGTTCCCATACCTGCTGCACAGGCACAAAATGTGCCACTACAGATGGGTCAGCAGGGACATGCACCTCTAGTACCCATTTTAAATGTACCAATCCTTCCTGCTCCATTAACAGGTCAGCAACTGCCTGTCCCACCCAGACCAATACTTAATCAGTCTGCTGTTAAACAGCAGTCACAAGCAGGACAAGCGATACCTGCACCAAATGTTATGACTACCCCTCAGGTACCTTTTTGACCAAGGCTAGTGACTGGACAAACCTCTTCTGCATCCCAATCTGCTGGAAATACGCCTGCAGGTACCCCACCTTTGGTTCACAAGCATAGTGGTAATTTGAGAGATAGGAGTGGGAATTGGAGGGACAGACCTAATAATAGATATGGATCACAGAGAGCAGATTCAGAATAGTTAAAAAAGGATAGCCCATAGATGGATGGATGATATAAATAATGACACCATGAATACTGTTATGCCAACTGTAAATAGGTTTGATGTTTTCCAGAAATACTTACTCATTCAATATATGACTGAAAGGATAGAGGAAGGGTGGAAATTGAGTAATAAAAAATACCCCACAAGAGGTGTTACAATTGTGGCATGGTGCGCAAGGTCACATGATCCCTTCCCCAGATGTCCCACGGGCTGTTGAAATTTGTTTGCATTGGGGTGCCAAGGTTAAAAGAAAATATCAAAAAATGAATGGGGAATATCCAATGAGGGAAATACACCCCCTTCCTGCACCCCCTTCCTGTTCCTGTTCAGAACCCCATTCATCAATGTGTTCATACTCCGTGAAGTAGGTATGAATTAATGGCAATAAAGAAAGATTTGCCAGGCTTTAGGAAAAACCCAAAGGGGTTTTATGAAGCCTTAGAATCAGCCACTAAATTATGTGTAATGACATTCAAGGACTTGGATCTATTTTTCGATACCTTACTCCCCAGAGAAATATGGAATGGAATACGTAGACATGATGATGTAGCGCACTTTTGACATGCTTGAGTACATTTTGAAAATCTTGACACACAGAGAAGACCAGATCAACTTATACTTGATTTACCCGATCTTATTATTGCTAAATTGCTACGAATAATACCAAGGGAAGATGTAAATTGGGATAAAATAGCAGCTTGTAAACAAAAACCTACAGAAGCCTCAGACTATTTCACTAGGTTGGAAGAAATATTCAGGGCTCATAGTGGTCAGGATTTGGCAACTGTCACGTGGAAAAGAATGTTTGCGGACCCTTAATCACAGAAAACCTTACCTGGACGCCGCCACTTGCCGACTGGGTGAGCTGGGAGAACGCAGATCCGCCTGTGGCCTCCCCGTGTCCCTGGAGGGATTGACCGCCTTATCGCCATTCAACATCTTGCAGCACCCGCTTCGCGGGTGCCGCTGCGCGGCATTTGGCGTGGGGTCGAGGCTGCAGGGGTGCCGGAGAGCGCCTGTAACGAGGACGGAATAACTGCGGGAGGTACCAGAGGGCGCATGCTGCAGGGACTCTCTAGACCAGGAGTCCCTGCGCTGCACAGGTGTGCACGGCCGCGCCCCCAGCAAGACACGCCCCCGGCCGACCAAACTTTAAATTGTGAACACTCCCCAAGTGCTGTGGGACCCTTAATCACAGAAAACCTTACCTGGACGCCGCCACTTGCCGACTGGGTGAGCTGGGAGAACGCAGATCCGCCTGTGGCCTCCCCGTATCCCTGGAGGGATTGACCGCCTTATCGCCATTCAACATCTTGCAGCACCCGCTTCGCGGGTGCCGCTGCGCGGCATTTGGCGTGGGGTCGAGGCTGCAGGGGTGCCGGAGAGCGCCTGTAACGAGGACGGAATAACTGCGGGAGGTACCAGAGGGCGCGTGCTGCAGGGACTCTCTAGACCAGGAGTCCCTGCGCTGCACAGGTGTGCACGGCCGCGCCCCCAGCAAGACACGCCCCCGGCCGCAACGTCACCTTTAAGAACAGCGCTTCTCCGCATAGCGGGACGCCGAGCGAAGCCCGGGCAAAGGGCGGGCCCTCTGTGGCCCTCAGAGGCCAGAGGAGGCTGGACTGGGCCATAAACCCTAGTCGGTGATACATATCTCCCCTGCGCTTCTACTGATAGGATTATAGGCCATGAACTGTCGCGAAACCAGAAGTATGGCCGCTGTAGGAGCTAAAAAACTTACCGGAACTTTGGATGATTTTATCACCCGTACTCATGCGCTAATTGACGAGGGTATAACATTAATGGATAGGAGAGTGTCCCAAGACCTGGCCATGGCCAAACGATCCTCCCTGGGCCTTATAGCACAGGCACAGACACCCAACACTGATGCTCGGACAGATATACAGGTCCTAGTACATAGCACTGGAGAGACTGGGGATCTTGACGCTTTAAACACCTTACAGGATCTGGAGGCTTCTCCTAACCTTCTTTTCCTATCAGAATGTGGAGTGCAACAAAGTGAGTCAAATACCTCTAACAATATATCCGTTACTCAAGAAAGGGGGCGGACAGAAGGGGCTATTCCTAAGCAAATTCGAAAAACCAATAAACCATCTATTCATAAAGGAAAGAAGGTTCGAATTCCCCCGAACCCCCCTAACATGGATAAATTGCCAGTAGCTTTACCCAGTTCCACAGAGGGATCACATGTTATTAAGAGTGGCTTACCCCTGAGCCTCCCTGACAATACTATTATCGATCATAGCCTGGAGGAAATCCTGGAGTTGACCGGGGATGCGGGCAACTCAGTAAAATCTCCATTACAGGAGGGCCATGGTTCAAGTATGAGTAATACCACTATTTTTAATATGTTAAAAGTACTGCTGGAACCCTTAGAGGCTAGATTACGCTGTTTGGAAACCGTCCTAAAAAACATACATAAGGACATAAGTGCCCCTAGTTTCATCTTGAATAATGGAACTGCCCAGGTTACTATTCCAGCTAAAAAGGTCAATAAGCCTTCGGTGGTTGTTAACAAATCGCTGGAGACTACAAAAATGACCCCCAAGATTTCCAGTAACGCTATAAACCAGGATGGCATTACTATAAAAGCCCCTAGAATTGACCAAACTCAGAAAACAGATCAATCTCTGACAACAACCAAGAGCAATTCAACCGCTCAGGCTACATTAAGTGATCGCTTATCACAGCCTCTAAATTTTGATGCACCTGACAGAGCCAAGGGCATGGCCCGTAGAAACATCCATCTTCCCCCTGATGCCTGCCCTTACGTGATTATTCTCACTGGCGTCACTGAAATCTCCTCGCCAGAAGTTGAATCGTATCAGGCTCTTAAAAATAAAGTATGTTATCTAAAAATTATCCTCTCCCGCCAAACATACCGTGCAACATTTTAATGATTGAGAGAGCTCCGTGGGTGGGAGGCAACAGAAAAAACCTACAAGGGGACTGTGTAGTGGTCACTTTCGAGAATACTGAGGTTGTAGAGTTCATTTGTAGTAGTGGATCCCCTAGATTCCAGACGAGTACGGTGGTTGCTAGACCTCTGTCCTATTTCTATCTCCCACAAAATCAAGCTGACAATCGATGGAGTTGGTTAAAAGGACCCCATGATAGTAAATTTAGACAAAGATCCAATCCCCCCTGGGAGATACAACCCCATGCGTGGGAGGAGGGGTGGAATGCGGGATGGAACCAGGTAAGGAGTAGAAGAGGTAGACCGCGTCAAGGCGGCCCTCTTGTTGGTTCACATTACAGCCAACCCTATCATTACCAACAGTTGACAAATGGTCTAGATAACCCCTTGCACTTTCCAATAGCCAATCGTTTTGAATGTCTGTCAACCACAGATTGGGTTGACTGACAAACACAGAGCTCGGAATTTGGCCGGAGTTTCCAGATTATTCCTACCCAACCAAGTAAGGCTGTTGCTATGGAGGACTCGATCAAACTAAACCTTTCTTATACTCCTGATACAGACCCAGCGGAGGGTGATCGCCGGGGTGCGCTTACCCCTTCTATTGCAGATTCATCATATTGCAAATTTCTCACCTGGAACGTGGCAGGTTTAAATGTAAAGGCTTTAGACCCCATATGGCAAGGGTTTGTAAAACAATATGACGTCTTGGCAATCCAAGAAACATGGGATACCACTAGAAGTTTCTCCTTGGATGGTTTCTGTAGTTTTTCAACCCCAGCAGTCCCAGGAGCGAGAGGGAGAGCAAAGGGTGGCTTACTCACACTATGTTCTCTGAACTTAGCGGGGGTTTTTAAAAAATTAGATTCCGCACCCATGAACACGTTAGTAGTGGAGTGGATTTTATCTGACACCAAAGTTTTCTTGCTCATTAATTTTTATAATTCCAAGGAGGTTTCTTATGCGAATGAGCATTTGACCTCCTTGTTAGATTTTCTGTCAGTCTATAGACAAGATTGCAATTCCGTCCCAGAGATGGTAATCCTGGGTGATTTTAATATTCATCCCTGTGAGGGAGACTGTTTTAATGATAGATATGGGGGCTTACCGACCGAGGGCATCCCCCATTTTGAACACACAAACGAGGGTGAGTGCCTCGAGACTCTTCTTGCAAACTTAAATCTATTTGAATTTGAGCAGGGCAAAAATGAACCCAGACCTCCAACATTTATAGGGAGAGACGCCAACACTGTCATAGACTATATTTTTGTATCATCCGGGGTCCTGTTAAAGGCACGCGAGTATAGGGTTGTTACTGCTAGTTTCAGTGATCATCACCCTGTCCTCCTAGTGCTGGACCTAGACTGTTTCCGGATTAATAGATTGACAAGTGTGGCAGCTTCAAATGATTTGACAACTAAGGATCAGGGAAGGCGTCTTAAGTGGGGGATGATTGTCCCTGAGCAATTCTTCCAAACACTAGCCCAAGAGGCGGAGGCTAATCTGGCAGTGTGCCTAGATCCAACTGCCTTGGGCTCTGATGTTATGGCAGCGTATGAGGAAATATGTACAACGATCTCTAAGAACTTGGAGCTAAGGCCATGCGCTCTAAGGAACAAGAAGATTTTTAAATGGTTTAACAAGGATTGTTCGCTAAAACACAGTGCCCTGTTGAAAGCATTAAAACATAAACCCAGAGATAGGCCCTTAGTGACTAATCTAAGGAAGGAATACAAAATTGCAGTTACTAATCGCAAAAACCAAATTAAGGAGGAAGCTTGGGATAGTTTACTATCCATTGATGTACTGAGAGATAGCAAAAAGTTTTGGGCCTTGGTGAACCAGCCTTTTTTCTCCGAGGATGGGAAAACTGATATGGACTGCGTAATTGAAGATGGAAGATGGCTAGGCCACTTTAAACAGATTTATGAATCCACAGCATTAACGCCACCAGTCAGTACCCATGCTACACCTCACCTGAAGTTTAACATCACTGAGGTTGAGAGGGCGATTAAAGATACAAGTAAACACAAGGCCCCGGGTCCGGATGGGGTCCCCGCAGATCTCTACATCCAGTATCCGCAATTTTGGTCAACAATACTAACCAATGTGTTTAATGCGATACCTGCAGCTGGTTTTCCTTCCTCCTGGTCTACATCTATTATCGTGCCTATTTTCAAGAAAGGGAATAGGGGGGACCCTGCCTGCTATAGACCAATCTCCCTGTTGGACTCTGCCGTTAAGATCCTGGGCAGAGTTATTTTGCAAAGAATGGGGGATTGGCTAGTGGAGAGCAGGACCCTATCGGATTTACAGTACGGTTTTAGAGCACATAGAGGGACCATGGACCAATGTTTAAACCTTCACCTTATTATTAGTAAATACACTGTGGCGAAGGGTGGGCTTCTTTATTTGGGATTTATGGACTTATCTTCTGCTTTCGACTTGGTAAATCGCTCAAAACTTTGGATTATTTTGCGAGACTTGGGTTTGGATAGCACCTTGGTTAATTTTTTGCACGACCTCCACCAAAATCTGTCTGCCTCGGTCAGGGTCACAAGGGAAGGAAGATGCACGGCGAAGTTTAGGTCAGGAAGAGGGGTCAGACAAGGCTGCATTCTGGCCCCTCTCCTCTTTACACTATATATTAATTCCTTGGGGAAATCTCTGAATTCAGCTACCTTGGACATACCGTATATGGGGGGGCTACCTATTCCGGTACTGCTATACGCGGACGATGCTGTTCTTGTAGCTCGGACTGGTACGGGCCTGCAAAGATTATTAGATCATTTTGGTGGTTTCATGGAAGCCTTGGACCTAAAGATCAACACTACTAAATCCCATGTTATGGTTACAGGCTCACGGAGGAAAAACATGAAGATTAGGGCCTTTAGCTGTAACAACTCTCCAATCTCGAGGGTACCCTTTTTTTGTTATTTAGGAGTCACTTTTGATGAGAAAGGAACTTGGGGTGCCCAACTAAAGTTAAAGGAGAATGGTGTAAGTAGATCTACCACAGCTCTTATGCATTTTGCTAAAAGATTGGGTTCGAGACCCATGGAAGCCATGACTCGTATTTACAGAGCCAAATGTGTGGCAATTGCATCATATGGGGCAGATATATGGGGCTACGTTTCAGCCCCAGGCATTCAAATCGTAGAAAACAATTTTATACGAGCCTTGTTATCACTCCCGAAATCATCCCCCACATATTCAATACATAACGAAACAGGCTTGGGTTATGTCACAGATCTCTTAAAAATGTCCCCACTGTTGTGTTGGATTAAAACTTGGACAAATGAGGAGATTACATTGAACCACTGCATTCTCAAAGATTGCATGTCTCTGGACAAAGCAGATAGCATACCGTGGCTAGCGTATGTTAGAGCGGCATGCGCTAGGTTAGGACGCCCGGATATGTACTCTTTTCCACAGAACCTTAAAAAAGAAGATGTAAGGTGGGTCAAGCAGCACTTTCGAAATATGTTGGAAGCTGAGAGGGAAACGGTTGAGCTTTGTAAACCAATGGTAAGATCACTTTACCAACTTTCGTCGTCTTTGGCCATGGAACCTTATTTAAAATATGTTACTAAACCATATCATCGTTTTCTACTCATAAGGTTCAGGTTCAACCTGATACACCTTGTGCTTGGCTCGTATACAAAGTGGGGCATCCCAGAAGATTCCCCACCCTGCACCTGCGATTCTTTCTCTACACAGGATACTCTGCACCTAGTGATGCTTTGTGAACATTATTTGGTGGCCCGTAAAAAATTTCTTTTCCCCATCCTGAAAGACTTAAATTTTGCGCAGGTACGGCCGGCTCTATTATATTTACAGATGTTGAACTCGGTACCGGTCACATATGGCGTAGCGTGTTTTTTGGTAGCTGCCACTAGACAAAAGAAAATCAGTCTGGCCACAAAGATCAATCACCAAACCTGACATTTGCAAATATGGTACTCCTTATATCTCTGATACGTTTCTTTTATTTAGGATTTGCAATCACTTTTTAATCTGTTTTATTGAATTTTTTAAACCTTGTTTTATGTATTTTGTACTGCTTTTATGGTTTTTAGTAACCGAATAAAGTTCTTTGACTGACTGACTGAAAGAATGTTTGCTGACAAATTTGTGAATAATTTGATGAAAGAATTAGGAGAGTTGATTAAAGTATTAGAGAGCACCTGGCCAACTAAAAAACCTGCAGATCGTTTGGTAATGGCTACATATGAGAATTACCAGGAAATAAATAAAGAATAGGATGATAAGATACTGAAAGAATTAAAAACAAGGGTTTTGCTAATGCAAGCATTCCCAGACAGGGGAAGACAAAGGGGTATGGGAAATGTGAGGGGAGGTGGACGTGGAAGAGTGGCTGGCAGAGCCCCATCAGTTCTTGCGCAGCAACACAGAGCAGGATTAAGCCAAAATCAGTGTGCCCGTTGCTTTCAAGAGGGTCATTGGAAGGATGAATGCCTACAGGGCCAAGCAAGAGGAAGAGGTAGTTCATTGCCAAGGGGTACAGGGAGAGGTGGCATAAACAGGCAAGATTTCACCCATCATCACAATGACAACAGACATCAGAATTATTTTCATAGTCAACAAGTCGACAGAAGTTTTTATACTGAAGATTTTACTGACCGATTACAATACGTTTGAGTATTCACAATAGGATAGCAATGGAAAGGGTGGAAATAGGGTCATGATTCCAGTTAATCAAGCAGCTCCATATGTCACCATGGATATAGAAGGGTAAGAACGTGACTTCCTTGTTAATACAGGTGCCACTTGCACCTCTGTGGTTCATTACCAATTTCCAGGGGCTTCCCTCTACGGCAGAATGAATACATCAGTGGGATTCTCAGGTATCCCAATCCAGAGCCACATCTCTAAACCCTTAGATGTTACTATAGGCCCCTACACTACCTCTGTCCCATGTGTGCTCACTAAAAATTGTGCTGAGAACGTATTAGGTTTGGACCTATTTAAAAAAGACTGAATGCTAACATGTATTGTTTACCTGATGGTGTCTTTATATCAATAGCTTCTGATAATTTTAGCAAATGTTTTACAATGACAGATGTAACTCACCTACCACCTGCATTACAGGTAATTGATAAAACGGTCTGGGCATCAGAAGATAATGATGTTGGTAAAATGGACATAGGGCCCATAGTAATCACTGTTAAAAAAGGTGTTCCCTTACCCTGCATTCCTCAATACAAAATGTCCCAGGAGACAGAGGAAGGTCTCAAAGAGGTTATCTCTGATTTAATACATAAGGGGATAACAAAAGAAACAGAAAGCAGCCCATGTAATAGTCCTATACTTCCTGTTCTTAAAAAAACAGAGGGAATCCCTCAAAAATATAGATTAGTGATTGATCTTCGAGCTATAAATAAAATTGCAGTACCCAATCCTGTTGTTCCCGACATGAATTCTATTTTTACCATGTTCCGACTTCAGCCAAATATTTTACTGTGCTTGATTTAAAAAAATGCATGCCCATTGCTAAAGGAAGTTAATAACTTTTCATTTTTATTCCAAGGGTGTGCCCTAAAATTTACATGTGCTCCTAAAGGGTATACGGAAAGCCCTAGTATGTATAGTCAAGCTTTGAAAAAACAATTAGATCTTTTTACCCCCTCAAATGGCTCTGTATTACTCCAATACATTGATGATCTAGTAATTGCCTCAGATACAGAGGAAGGTTGTAAGGAAAAAACTGTTAATTTGTTACATCATTCAGCACTCCTAGGACATAAAGTGTCTGTAATAATCAAAGTGACACGGAGATGGAGAAGTACAACTGTCACTTTCTTCCAAGCCATCCGCTCTCTGGCAAGCAGAATGTCAACATTCCAAGGTGAGCTCCAGGAGATACCAAGGTAAGAGGGAAGGTGGGGGTGGACGGAAGGTACCAAGGTGGGAGTAAGAGGGGAAGATACAACAGTGTCCTTATCGAAAATGCAATATTGTCAACAGGAGGTTGCCTATTTAGGTCACCTCCTGTCAAAAGGGGATAGAAGACTGGACCCACAAAGAATTGATTTGGTTCAGAAAATGAAACTTCCCCAGACGCAATCTGATGTTCGCGCCTTTATAGGTAGGAGTTCCTTTTGCAGGCAGCGGATACCTAATTTCTCTTTATTTGCGAAACCTTTGATTGCTCTAACATCTAAGAATATTAGTAACCCACTCCCTTGGACAGATGAATGTGAGCATGCTTTTCAACAATTAAAAAACGCTTTATGCAATGCACCTGCTGTGGGTAACCTTGATTATTCTAAGGATTTTTGGGATTTGTCCATGAGAAAGATGGCTGTGGTTTATTGCTTTTAACACAATCCCATGGGGGGAGGAATAAACCTTGTGCTTATTTTTCCTCCGCATTGGATCCAGTAACTAAGGCTTTGCCAAATTGTTTGCGCTCAGTAGCAGCTGCTGCTGTCAAACAATCTGAAATATACGTTCTAGGTCACAATTTGACAGTTATGTTACCGCACGTTGGGAATGTGCTACTAAACAAAACTCAGACCCAGCACCTGACCAGTGCACATTTAACACAGGGTATGAGTTAACACTTTTTGCTCCAAATATCATTCTGAAACGTTGCAATGTTTTGAACCCAGCCTCAATGCTACCCCTCACCAGTGATTCAGGGGAAGAATACCATGATTCTGTGTTCACCACTGAAGAAGAGACCAAGGGACGGGTAGACCTTACAGATACTCCCATATCTGACCCACAGGGAAAGTGGTTTGTGGATGGTTCATGTTTCAAATAACCAGATGGTACAAACACTGCGGCATATGTCATCACCACTTTAAAAACAGTGGTAGAGTCATGTAAAATACCGCATATGTCAGCACAAGCAGCAGAAGTAATTGCCCTTACACGGGCATGTGAACTGAGTAAAGATCCGATTGTAAATATTTATACTGACAGTCAGTATGCCTTTGGTGTTGCCCACTCATTTGGGCGATTATGGAATTAAAGAGGCTTTTGACCTCACATGGTAATAAGATAAAATATGGGGAGTTAATAGTAAAATTATTGGATGCTCTGATGTTACCAAAAACAAATTGCCATTGTTTAATGCAGTGCCCATAAAAAAGTTATTGATGAGGTAGGTCAGGGAAATTCTTTTGCAAATGAAACAGACAAGCAAACAGCCAGATCTGAATATAGTTTAATGTATGTTACGGGAACAGCTAGATGGTCCCTGAAGTACCAATGTTCAACAATACCTTAGAATGGGTTAGAGTGATACAACAGGAAGCTATAGGAAGAGAAAGAGTCATGGCAGATGTATGGTAGATTAGATGATACCGGATGTTGGATAGATCTGTAAGAGAAACAAAGATGGATCCTTCCTAATTGTTATGTTAACGCTGTTGTTACTATGGCACAAAGCCCAGCTCACATTGATGCCAAAGGAATTGTGGCAACATTAGACCACGTATGGTTCAACAAACTGATTTCTAGGGCGACAGAGTCCCATGTCAAAAGATGCATGATATGCGCTATTTACAATCCAGGAAAAGGTACCCCAGTCCCAACAGGCCATTTTGAACCTCCAGATTTGCCCTTTAAAGTCCTGAAAATGGATTTCATAGAAATGGAACGAGTGGGCAAGTTTAAGTATTTCTCAGTTGTGGTTTACACCTTTAGTAGGTGGGTGGAGGCGTACCCTCTACGAGATAACACAGCCCTAAGTACTGCTAAAATACTCCTGAAGGAGTACTTCTCAAGATTTGGTTTGCCTAGAGTGCTCTGGAGCGACAATGGGTAACACTTCACTGGCCAAGTGATGGACCTGGTCTGCAAGGGCTTGCAGATAAGGCAAAAGTTTCATGATGCCCACCATCCACAGGCTGCAGGCCTAGTGGAAAGATACAACGGTATCTTGAAAGGAAAACTGGGAAAGATATGTGCTGAAACAAAATTAAAATGGCCTGATGCTTTGTCCATAGCTTTGTTTTCAATGCGCAATACTGAACACTCGAAAATGGGTTTATCCCCATTCCAGGTAGTAATGGGGAGGCCTGCAAATGTGTGGGGTGTAGCTAGACCTAGGAAATTGTGAAATTGATTATCCTCTGCCTATTGATTATTGTGACCAATTGACTAAAGAATTGCGTTTGATTCATTCACAGGTGAAGGCCAGTCGCCCTCCTCCTCTTGAAGGTTCAGGTCATAATCTGAAGCCTGGAGACTGGGTCTTCACCCGTCACTTTCAGAGGAAATCCAGTCTTGAGCCACGTGGGAAAGGACCAGTTCAAGAGCTACTCGCCACTCAGACTGCTGTAAAATGCATGAGACACAAACATTGGCTGCATGCTCACCATGTTAAGATAGCTCCATCGCCTTTCTTCTATGATCAATGTGTGAAGCGAGGAATTCCTCCACAGCAAGTATCTTTTAATGATGCTGAGCTGATTGGAGAAGTAGCACATCCACTGGTCAACTTCACTCCTGTTGAGCCCAAATTGATACCAATACCTCTATTTCAGCATCTGGATTGTGATTCGCCTAGGTATAATTTGAGACCTAGGACTGTCAAAAACTATGGACTTTGAATGAAAAACCTATCTCTGGAGAGATAGCAACTCATGTCGGTGATCAAGACCGCCAACTTCTGGACCTGTACATTAGCTTGCCAGTGAGGCTTTGACGGAAAGGACACTGGGAACTCTTGATGTTCTTTGGTAGAATAGATAGGGATTTGTTTTAGGAGGGATTTGTTTTAGGAGTTCTTAGCCACGTTACTTTGCTTTTGGTTGTTTAGGTGTTTTTTATTTGGTTCTCTTTTTGGAAAAGAAGAGGGAAAAAAAAGGAGAATGGTCGGAGCATAAAGACAAAATATTAGGAGAAGCATCACTTATCAAGAACAGGTATTTGTACATCACACACAACTAATACAATATGGGTAAGACTAGGAGTATTGAACTGAGACCGTTTGGGAAATCACCCTCTGATGTATGGCAGGAGGAAAAGACGCCAGTGACTGGTATACAACAATTTTGGACTAAGAAAGGGAAAATTATTGTGCTTTTATGTCTTTTGATAATATTAGGAATGCTAGGGTTGTTCTGGTGGTTAGAAGAAAACCGCCCAGTCTCTAAATTAAATCAGTGATATCAGTCACCACACCAATACCAGAGCATCAGTACATAACCCTTGCCCCTCATAAGCAAACACACCGCTTGCAATATGTGAATAATACATTCATTCAGGTTTTACCTAATGCCCATCTTGGATATAATGCTACAGATTGTTAGATATGTGGTTTTCTGCCATCTTCAGTCAAAAGGAAGGCACCTCTTATTCCTCTACCTTTATCCTATAATGGGTCTTGTAGTGTCTGGTGGGTATTGAATTTTGCTTCTTATATTAAAGTTACTAATAAAGCAGTACAGAGCCAGCTTAGGGATCACCTTTATTATCTATGCTGGCCAGATGCTGTGAGAATCTATGGCACTACGGAGGAGAAGGAGGAATTTACACGCTATGATAACTCATCTATGTTATAATCCTCTACTGAGAGAAAACTGTCCAAGGTGGCTATGATACCCATACCTATGCATGCCCATAACACCCCCTTTAGTGTTCAAGGTGAAGGGCCCATTGCTGTTGGGAATAGTATTTGCTCCCATACAGCGATATTAAATTGTACTAGTTCTCCATCATGTGTGGCTTCATAAAACACCTATTTTGTTTGTGGTAATCAGACTTATACCTGGCTCCCTAAAGGATGGTCAGGCAGATACTATATTGCATTTATTCTTCCTCCCACTTACCTTACACCATCTGATTATCACAGGACATATCGACTTAATAAACGAGAAGTACAGGTTGACCAGGCAGATACCATGCTGCAGCAATTTATTGATGCAATGACGGGTATAGTGCCTTTTTGGGGTCCTATGGCCAATAGTGTACAGGTGCGCAAATTGATCAGAGTAGTGGAAGCTATTATTAATGAGAACACTGGTGCACTCTAACATTAGTGTAGAAATGCAAGCTACCCCTCTTATTTCCCTTCAAAACTGGATTGCATTAGACATTCTTTTAGCAGAGAATGTGGGGGGTATGTAAATTATTTGGCAGCTCCTGTTGTGTATATATCCCAGATAACGCTCCTAAGGTGAATTTGGCCATTCAAAAACTACACAAAATTGCTGCTGAAATACATCAGGAGACTGGACTTGGTCAGGTTGGTTTAGAGAAGTACTGCTCACATGGGGTTGGAAACTATTAGTGATAGCCTTGGTTAAAGGAGGGATTATTTTAGGGTGCTGTCTATGTGTCGGTTGTCTTCCCATTTGTTGCAGTATGTTCCTTTCAGCCTGCAAGCCCCCTCCAGTTTCTGTTCCACAACAGAATATGCTTATGATGCTAAAGAAGAAGTATGAGATTTAATGAATATTAGTGTTAGTGCCTTCCCAGATTAGCCTTCATACAAAAAACCATTTGTTTCTTATTTTCTCTGTTAACAATCCTATAATGGAGAATATCCGAAAATGAAGTACTGTCATAATACGAGGGGCCAAATAAAATTATCTATTATTGATTCTATAGGTTAGTGAAAGCAGGCAATTGGTAAATGTTGAACTCATGTTCTAGGACCATTTGAGGAAAAGGTTATATAATATGAACATGAGTGCAGACAGTTTTTTAAATACACCTGACTTTGTATAACGTTGTTTGAGGAATTTTCTATGCATGTTCTGACATTGTACACTTATTTTTTTCTCTCCATGTCCTTGGAAAAGTACCGAGTGGCTGTTAGAATAATTACACTTTGTTAATCATTTGTGCTTCTCTGAGATGGAAAGTCCCGCTGGTCTTTGTCCATTCAATTTGCAATGAACCCCTTCGACGCGCATGATGGAACGGTTCCGTCATGCACGCCGGTTGCGCTGTGCGCATGACGGAACCGTTCCGTCATGGCCCCGCCCGCGCACGGAATCTTCAGCGTGGCGCGGAAATCCGCGCCGCGCTGAAGAGGTTAAGCAATGGCTTGTGATCACTTATCTTGAAAATGTAGTGTGGTTAGCTATTCTTTTTGTATGTATAACTGGAAGGAATTTTCCAATGGATTAGGGGGAGGAAAGTGAAGGGGTGTAGGCAGACTTGCTCGAAGTATAGTATAAATATGAAAGGAAAATTCTGTGTGATTGTTCATTACCTACACGGAATAGCTTTTTCCTTGTTGGTCTTGCATCCGTTCAAGCTTGAATAAACCAAATGTTTTTACCTCCGACTTCCTGTATTCCTTTTGATTTAAAATGGACAAGAGGTGCTTTTTCTCAACTCTAGCGCCAATGTCTGAGTACCCGTCCAATGCTTCTGCCTGTGCTACTTACCTTCTCCCAGTTATCTTCCCAACCCCAAACCTATCCCCAGTTACATGTTCTCCCCCAGATACCACAAGAGGTTTCCTTTATCCCTTTCTTATTGTTTCATTCTGCCATAGCGGGACCCTCGAGCTACCCATATTCCACTGGGATATTGGTTCATGACATATGTATGAATATTGAACTTATGTCTCTGTTTTTCAGTCTGTATTCTTCCTGTTTTTAGAAGTGATTCTCGTTGTTAATATCTATAAGACCAGCAATTACAAAGGGACTGTCAATGGCGGTTCACTCCTTTCTTGCTCACCTTTGCACCTTCAAGGGATGCAGACCATAAAACCTCAATAAAAATTATTTTTAAAAATTAGAGCAGTTATTTCAGTGAGATATACTACATTATGGAGAGTGCAAGAAAACATATGCACGCGAGTGGAGCTCTGAAAAAAAAAGAAAAAAGTAATTCCCTAAATGTCAGCAGAGGAAAGATGCGAGTCAGAAGAAATTCTCCTGAGGCTGGACAAAGACCAGTAAGAAAAATCATCAAATAACCAGAGAAATGAAAGAAAGACATGAAAAACATCCAATCAAGAACAAAGATGACCGAACCCCACTTTAAGTACATATTTTAACATGTTAGTGCCAATAGATGTCCAACAATAAACTACAGCTGTCTGTAGGTAAGACCTAAAGTTAAATCAATTAATGCATATTTCTGAACAAACTGTTTTACCTTATTGAACTGAATCATTTTTTATTAATGCATTTATGCAAGCATTGAATGATGATGATAGTCTGTTTTTCATATCTTTCATTTTGGTTATTGTGCACGGTCACTTTAAATTGGGGGATCCAACCATTCAGCGTTGTCATGTGATCAAGGCCGAAACGCTTCATGTAACGAATTTGGGTCCACTCTTGTTCATTCTCCATGAAGGAGATGCAAGCAGGCAAGGATTCCTGATATTTACCGGATTTGCTTCCTCCGGTGCTGTGGACCACCTCCCTCAAAGTTGGCTCCATGACGGGCAAGCCAAGCATCTGACGGACCTAGTCGGCGACATCACGGTGTCAGTGAGACTAGAGAACCCAGAAGCATTCAGCAAACGCTCCGGCAACGGAAACTACGGAAGCCCCCTGTCAACGCAACAGACGTGCCATAGAGAGGCAGGGCAGCGCGAGGCAGAGCTCGACTTGCGGTGACTGCTCGGAGGAGCAGAGCCGTGCGAAGTGGCTGCATCATCAGCATCCACGAGAGCAAGGTACGGGACATGGCGTATTAAAAACAGGTGGGGAGGTGTGCGCTTGCTGTGACCCACAGTAGCATTATAAAAGAGGGGGAAGACAACAGGCAATCAAATTTATTATTAAACACACTCACCATGTCCGCTGCAACGCTGAGGGATCGCGAGTCAGCTGCCGAAATGCTCTCGGACTCTCCCTCGGAACAGCAGCATGGCGATAATAGTGTTAATGAGGAGACAAGCAGAGGAGCTAAAGGCTTGAACGATAACTTTCGCATTCTTGAAAAGTTTATGCATCAAGAGCAATCAAAATGGTCGGAATCAAAGTCCCTCCAAAAGTATTTGGACGTAGGAAGAATTCCGAGGGGCCTCCGGATTATGATCGCCCCCAGTTACGAGACACCAAACCCACGGATGAAGGTGGAGTGGGCGGAGTGTAACTTGGAGTCCTCTCGCAAGCTGGTTCAAATACTGGTTAAGTATACTGAAAGAGATAGAGCTGATCTCCAGATTAAAACAGACGCTCTGAATGACGTAATCCAGGTGCAGGGAGAACCACAACAAAGACAGAGGTTGCATGATCAAATGATGGTCAGGTTGAACAAAGAGGAGGAAAAAAATCAAACAAAGAAAAATTTATAAATTTAAAAAGGGACAAGGCGGATTACGCTCATGGTCATATCTGCACTTTTGCCCGTAAATATGATTCATTTAGAAACGCTACGGTTAATAAACGGAAGCAACTGACTCCCCAAACAGACAAAAATGTACACAAGGCAGAGACAACATCAGCAGCGGAGCTTAGCTCAGCCCTGGAAAGTGAATCAGAGACGGAAGCAACGGCAAGGAGATCTGACCAAAGTACCATTAAGTTAACATTGGGGGAAGAGTTTGATTACCTAAGGAGAAGTAGAAGGGAAACATTGAGGCCAAGAAATAATAGACGGGCAAAAAACGACGCGCCCAGAGAAGAAGGGAAAGAAGGCAAGCTGTAAGAAAACATAGGCACCAAGAGACCAGCACGAGGGCGGGGTCAATGGAAACGCAGATAGGTTATCGATGCCCCCTATGACCCACACAAGTGATAATACCATCATCAACTTGGCCAATGTTAACCTAGATGCAGCAGAGCGGCAGGGACTCTCATTGGGACGGTCTTTCTGTCCAGAGACTAATTTTGATTATACTAAGACCAGGGCAGATATATACAAATGTATTAGAAAACTTAAACTCCAGAAATTCCATCAGCTGCAAATTTTCCATAAGGAAACAGGAATGATTACATCAGCAATTAATCCTTCCAATACATCTAATTTAACAGTGGCAGACCTGGGTTTGTTGCGAGATCTACAAGATCTGGAAAAGGACAAGGGGGCAGTAGGAGGGAGCAATAGAGAGTGGGAGAACCGAGGCACCTCCCAAAGCATTGAGTCACCGTCACATGAAACCTGTGCCAAACCAGATACCCCATTCAAAGTGAGATCCAAATTAATTCCGATTATGCCAAGGGATTCACTGGATGTGTTCAATTCAAGTTGCAAGTGTGCAAGTTGTAACGCAAGTGGAAAAATTGAACACTGACCTCAATCAAGCTAAAAAGAAAATCTCTAACCAGGAAAGAAAATATTACCAACTGACTGAAAAGCTTAAAAAAGAAAAACAGGTTGTGGTCAGGAATTCTGACAAGGGAGGGAACATTGTGCTGTGGCCCCTGAAGGATTAAATGGATGAAGCATCCACTCAACTCAGTAATCCAGAGAGCTACAGAAAAAGTTCATTTCAAAAGTTTAAATGCACACAGGACTTGTTTTTTACAAAATTATTGGCATGGGAAAGCTTGGGCTTATTGAACTTAGAGGAGTATAAATATTTGAAAAAGAAGCAACCAACTATTCCTGTAATATATTTTATTCCTAAAGTACATAAGAATAATATATAATAATACATAATTGCTGGCACAGGATTTCCCTTCAAAATGCAAGTTAAATTCGGTGTGTGAACGTTGCAAGCGCCATGCAATTGGATGTTCCTACAAACTACTGAGTGATCAGGTGTGGAAGTGCACTCCTCTCCTTTTAAATAAACCTCTTTACCCCCTCTCAGGCACCTGTATGTAAATGGGAGTGACCAAACTTCAAGTAGAAAAACGGTACCTTGTGGTTCATATCTGCCTAAGGCATAGTGTTTCATAAATGAACTGAACTTAAACAATGGAAAGGGTAGTGTGATTAAACCATGGATAAGCCACACAGCTGAGTTTGATTCGGCCACAGAGAATGGTAAAGGTTCCAACTTTTCAATATGCAATAGTGAATATGTTGCATCTTTCATGGACATGAATTGTTGTTTATCAGTCAGATTAAACGGCAAGAATAAAGATGATGTATTCATGTAGTCCCAGGGAACTTTCCCAGCCTTCAATGTTTGTAAAGTCCATGCAACCTGCATTATAGAACACAATTTATTTTGAACAAGGTATAAAACAGACATGTCATCCTGTACAATATCCACAACAGATGAAACAATATTATCTAATGTGTAAATTCTGGAAGAAAGAGTGTTAATGCTATTATCAATGAAAGCAAGCACTTTTTCCAAATTTGCTTGATCAATGGCTCTCAATATAGAAGCAGCTTCAATTTGAGATAATTTCCAAACTTCGCTGTAAATAGCATATACCCATCTTTGGACTTGCCACTACAGGGCTCTCAACAAAATCATTCAAATATACATTGTCAGTTAATTTGGACAAATGAAGTTTAACTGACGCCAAGGTGGAATGTTTAAGCCAGTTTTAACATAATTTTCCTACTGAATAGGTAGTAACAGAATGGGAAGTTTCAAACCAGGCATCAACTCTAACCTGCGCGATAGCCTGATCTCAGCCCCAGAAAAAGATGTTGGCATGAGTCTGAAAATTCTTGCCATATCAACCATCCGTAGGGATCTAAGTTGGAAATATTGAAGGATGTATTAGTAATTAGTGACTGCAGTTCATCAATGGACAGATCTGTGTGATTGTCCCAGGAAGGATAAGCACCCAGATCAGGAACAGAAGGGGCATTCAACTTTTTAGAAGTAGCCAATCCAAAGCAGGTGGTCTGAAAAATAATAGAATTCAAAAACATGTGGTTGGGGATAAGGCATGCAAGATGCAGCGCTTCTGTGCCTTGGACTTGCCAGGCTTTAGAACCCCAAACAGATTTAAGATCAATGGTATCTCTCTACAGTTCATAGCCCTCTATAGTTAATTCATCCATAAAGGACTTCAAATACAGTAATTTAGTGTGAGTAAGCCAAACTTTGGAAGCAGACTTAGCAGACATTTTAAAATAAAAGGCTTCAGGTTTAGATGCACTGAAATCGGTAATATATGTACAATTTTTCACTAGAGTTTTGGAGCTGCCTTCAACGGGAGCTGGACAATGTTCCCATTGTGTATAATTAACGACATTTCTAAATGTATTAGCTCTATGCAGGAAATGATTGTCATAGTGTTGGTAGCAAAATAACTCTCCATAATTCGCTGAGTCTAAATACAAATCTTCAGCATCAAAGGCAGCATAATATTTCAAATCAGAAAAAAGAGCCTCAACGGCTTGGACATCCCAATCATCAGAGCGTATGTTTTGATTCACAAAATCCCCCATAGAAACACAAAGTACATTGGGGACATTAATCACCTCTGTAGGGCAATGAATTTGAAATTTTACAGCATCCCATACAATCCCATCTAACACAGGCCAGGCAGTAATATTAACAAAAGTCTGGTCCGTCTTCATGATGTGTGATGAGGAGTGGGGTGCCAAAGTTCCATCAATTAATCTAATTGCAGATCTTTCAGTAAGATAATGTCCATTCACTAGACAAAAAAAGACAACTACAAATCCAATCGTCATGAACAGAAAAATAGATATAAGCTCCAGCCAAATGCAAGTCCAAGGGGGAATTAAAAAACTTCTTTTAAACCAAACAGCAAAAATAGAAATTTTCGATGGGGCATTCGATGTTATAGAGTTAGTGTCAAATAAAACATGACTGGTCAACTGCACTTGATTGCAAACCAGGCAACAACACATCTGTGGGATAGGTATACTCAGTATCTTCATGGGGACCACCAGCTGGTGGAGTCAATAAAGGATTAGTAACTGTATGCATCTCGATGGCAATGTCGGGCCTGTTCGTATTTGCCGGAGACAAAACAGAATTTCTCAGCATTGCTGGACAAGAGACTGCTGGAGTCATACTAAGAAGAATCAGCCACTCGTTGTAGTTTGACATTGTCAATAGAGATGTACCTGTTATGCTTGCGACTAGGAAGTGGAGGTAAAATGACTGTTCTTGTACCCTGCACGCCAAGCACTGGAACAGGTGCACGATAAGAGGGGCCGAACTCCTCCTTGTTCTCCACCTTCTCACGGACCAAGTCACCAACTCGAGGTAGCCAGGCAACTACCGGAATCTGAAGTGCAGCATCAGTTGTGGAGGGCAAGTGTTCCCTTGCAAGACTGTCTCGAGCCTCTAGTATATTCTGTAACACAGCAGAATGATCATCTACGTCAAAGGGTGCGGCCGACGCCGCCATGTCTAGACCATCAAGGTCCGGGACAAACATTTTTATGCCAAAGAGCATTTCGGATGGGGTCCGCCCACCCAGAGACCTTCTAGGGAGATTATTAAGTGCATGTTAAACGCTATACAAATGGCCCAACCAGTTCCTGCCAGTACCTAAAATCCTAGCTGTCAAGGATTGCTTTAAGTCACGGTTCATTCGCTTCACAACAGAATTGCCCTCAGGCCTATATGGAGATGAAAATTTGACTTGGACCCCCAAAGATCTCATGGCATCCTTGTACGCCTTAGAGGCGAACGCCGGACCCTGGTTTGAATGGAGGGTACCACATGCAAAAATTCCCACAAAGACACGTAAATCATGACAGTTCGAGCATCAGCACTCCTTTGTGGCCAGACCCATAGAAAATGTGTGCACAAATCCACTGCAACTAACATGTACTTATACGCAGTATCAGAGGAGAAAGGACCACAGTGATCCAAATAAACACACCCAAGTGGTTTATTAGATATGTACAACTGTGTTTGAGGTGGACGCGCAGCAGTCGAAGGTTTAATCTGCTGGCAAATGTCACAAGTAAGGACATAATTACGAGTCTGCTTATACAATCCGCGCCACCAGTAACATTGTTGTAAGATAGTAACATTCGCTGAGACGCCTGCATGGGCTGAGGCCATACCTTCGTGAGCGGCTGTTATCAAGGCAAGTCTGCGGTCCGCGTTCGGATTCAACCTGTCACCAACGTCGTTAATTCTCACATAGAGAACTTTATCAGGGCTTAAATGATCAGAAAATTTAGAAGGGAAACCTCGAGGGTAATTATCACCCTTATCTGTTGCAGCAATGGCTTCCAAGATGTCATCATCAATCTTACTTTTGGATCTTGTAACTGCTGCAACTAGATATGTTGCCACTGCTGTTTTCACTGCTTCATCAGCTAAACTGTTTCCAACAGCGTGTACCCCTACACGCTGGTGACCAAGAGTATGAATTACATTCACGAGCGGCAGACATTGTTTAAGATCTGCCACTCAAACCCAAAGCATTTTATGTTTGATTGTTCTACCTTTGGAATCACGATATTCATTCTGAGACCAAAAGAATAAATTGTCGTTGAAAGACTGAACACAGTGTTATAAGTCACTTACAATAAGAGTAGTCACTCGCGGATCAGCAAACTCTAGTGCAAGCACCAGAGCACGTAGCTCTGCCAACTGGGCGGTATAATCACCCAATGTCTGCGTATGCACGACATCAGACTTGAATTCTCCATTCACAAAGGTACCAGCCACTATTGCGCAGGCCTCTGAATAAGCATGCTTAGATTCTGTCACCGGCTGCGCCGAACCGTCAGTGTAAATGATACAATGGTAATCCTCAAGCGGACGCAAGGACAGAGGAGCAGGATGAACAAATTCATACTGCAAATACTCCGGAGTCTGCAATGAGGCATCAAATATGAAAGTGACATCCGGAGACATCAAAGAAGTGGCCCATTGTATCCAACGTGGATGCAAAGCTTTAGAATTCAGTACACTAGCCTTTGTCACTGCCTCAAGGGCAGGATACGGTGTGACAACCAACATGCGTTTCCCTTGCGACAGCGCTCTCTCTTTTAGAATCACCATCTTTACTGCAGTTAATACCTTCTCGACGGTGGAAAAGCTCATTTCAGCCGAGGTGTCCAAGTGTGACTTGTAAGCAATTGGGACCGTGTCCCCTTCATTAAATGTCAAGTACGTGAAACCCACTGTGCCAGACACAATTCTGATTACGAGGTTTGTGTGGTAGTCGAGTGTCAATAAGTATTTAGAAGCAAGAAGATCAGCCTGCAAAGAGTGCAGAATAGCTGAATGTTCTGGCAGCCAGCAAGATTTGGTAAAAGTAGGTTGTACCAAGGCATATAGAGGCTTGATACGCTGTGCATAATCGGGAATGTAAGTACGAAAATAAAAAAAATAAAACAGCAAAGATTGTCGTTTTTTCAGAGTTGATGGAGCGCGCAAACATGCGCATTTCGCCAGGAAGTGAGGTGCTAAACCTCGTCCTTCGGTGTTCAGTTCATAGCCCAAAAACAACACTGTGCACTCTGCAATGTGTGATTTTGCAAAGTTAAATTTGTAACCGTAGTCCACAAACATGACAATGATGCGGTCAACACGACGCAGATGCGGCCATAATTTGTCTGTGAGATAAATATCATCAACATACGAGTACGCATCAGGGTCAATGCTCTCTTACTGAGAGACTACACGTGTGGCAAAGACTCCTGGACTGTTTTTGTAGCCCATGGCCAATCTTCTAAACTGTTTTTGTTTGCCGCTAGCAGTAAAGGTTGTTCATTGACTACTAATAGAGGACAGGTTATGGCTATAAAAGCAATTGAAGATGTCAAGTGTAGTCTTAAACCTTTTTCTCACGAGACTATCAACGAGGGCATAACTGTGGGTGTGTTGCACCGCGCATGTCCGACAATGCGAGTTCAAATGCCAATAATCCAAAACTAGGCGGTACGACCCATCAGGTTTGGTTACAGTGAAAAGAGTATTATTCATGGGTGACACACATGTTTCAATTACACCTTGATATTTCAATTGTTCAAGGATTTCTGCGACGTGAGATCTAGCTTCACGGCGCATGGGATATTGAGGTTGTGGCTGTGGCATAGACTTTAATGGAATCTCATGGCTTGGTGATAATTTATCCCACCCAACCGGAGTACGGTACAACGCCGGAGCAAGCACTTGTGCCCACTCCTCTGCAACGTTCTGAGCTTGCTCCTTTGGCACAGTGTTCGCGAAAGATGGGAGGATTACCTTCTCCCCTCTGGGAGCGGCCAAAACAAAAGCTGGGGGCCAGTCCGCCTCTGCTAACAAAATGTCATATGTAAAAGTCAGATTTTCCCAAAAATCCCCTTTATGGTACGTTGTAGGTCACCTTCAATTAAAAGGACTATGTCATATAGTCTGTCAGGGGGAGCCACTCTAGTATCAGCAGTTTGTACAGTAATGAATGTGTCTGTTGCTGTTGCCTTCAGATATGGACGCAGTGCTTGCCGCACTATTGTAACCTCCGCTGCGCTGTCTAGCAGCATTAGTGCCCATGTCAGGTTCCGAAGCTGTGTTCTCACTATCTTCAGCATACCTCGCTGTTAGTGCAGCAACTTTATTTTTCTGAAACGGAGGTCGTTATTGGGAAAAGTCATCCTGCTTGCCATTACCTTCAGCTGGGTGGGGCTGCTCACGTCCTTGAGGGGCACCCCGACCTCTGCCACAGTCACCTCCACCGGCTTGTGAGACTGATGTTTCCTGTGAAGAACGAGGAGAACGTTGATCAGGAACCTGAAATCTATCAGGATACCTAATTCTTGTGCGATCGCGCAATTCATATGTGCGTTCAGTAGTCACTGGTATTGGGGATGCGGGATGTGACCCCTGTTTCAGTTGCTGCTTCCCCTGTTTTTTACCTTTCCAATTTTGTTTAGGAAAAACAGGACCGCCGTCTTTGGCAGACTTAACCGTCTGCGGTTGTGTTGTCATTTTTGCAAAAGGCTTAACACCCAAACTATTGCGGCCAATGGTCTTACATGCCTCCGCAATAATTCTTGGTAACTGCCGGGGTTTATCGAAGTCGCGACGAGGCGCAGCTCATTCGACACTTGAAAGTTAACTGCATTTCCCTTGACATTAGCAAAGATGAGATCAGCAACTACGTCGAACACACCGACAAGCCTCATTCCCAACTCGACTGCCGCCTCCGGACCGTGCTCATCCTGAACACGCTTAATCACGGAGGGCAATACAGTCATAGACGGTGTGCCGAAGCACTTCGCGTAGACCGCTGCAAATACTTTACCCCAGTTCTCACAATCTGTTACTTCTGGGACTAAGTCTTTCTGCAAACTATTTGTAAGGATACTGTGTTTTTCCACAGGAGTAGAATTAGGAAATACTGCTTCCAGTTGGTCAAATTTCTCAGCAAGCCAATAAGGCATATCGTCCTTATTCTGAGGGCGCTTCCCATTACCGAATTAACCATGACAGGACTAATAGTGATCTCGGCCGGTCCAACTGGTTGCGTCGCAACCCCAGGTGCCCCCACCTGGACATTGCGCAAGACATATTGCACCAAAGCCCTATGCACCGCAATCAAGGCGGTATGTAGTTGACGTAAGTCATCCACCGGAGCATGCAAATATCGTGGATGAGGTGTGAACCCGGCCAAGACTGGCCAAGTGGCCCCAGGAATGGTCAAGGGACCTAACGGAAACGAAGTTACGGTGTGGGGGAGGGCGCCATTGAACCAAATACGATGATGCCAATCAGAAATCGGAATTTCCTGCGTCCCATATGGTGTGTAATTGGCTGAAACTGCCGTAGGAGTGTATGAGTGAAACGTTTTATCATCCGCATTCACCTCTGAAAAAGTAACCCAAGAGTAAAACAGCTCATAGGGAACCGATGCATCAGCACTCACTACAAAGATAATTGACATTCCCGAACTGCGTCAAATGACACCGGAGAGGTGCGCGACTATGCAATGCAATAGCAACTTCAGCCATAAGGACACAGAGAAGAAAAACAGTTTATATTAAACCGTAGCACAAAAAGGGTAAGTAATTCAAAATGAAACCTTTTTAATTATCAAGTTTGAATGAACCTATAGGTGAACTATATAGGTGGATTTAAACCGTCACTCCCGTCAACAGGAAACAAGACTGAGGGTGTTGTGGACAAATATAAGCACTACTAAGGCGTCTCAAACATAAGACCAAAACGTTAGGTGCGCCATGTTGCGGGGATTCTGCTCATGCACAGAACTATGCACAGGAAACCAGGACCTCAGTGAATTGTGGTGTACCAAAAAACTCACCTCAGTACCTAGAACCCCTATCCGACTAGCATCAGTGTCTCATTCGTTCTCCGTACTGTATCGAAGCTACCAATGATTAGACAACCCAGAACAAGCGGCTTAGAATACTCTCAGGAATGGTGGGAATTAAGAACACCTTTTCGTTGTTATTCTCATATCAGTCCACACCGCGAGTCATCAGAGACACAGAAAAGTTTAAAAACGTTTATTTTTAAGTACGTGCTCCAAGATGCAGTATTTTGGCTAACATAAGCAAGCAAATGATCAGAAATAAAATCATCAGCATTGTTACAATTCCATAAAAACCAAAGGGAGAAATCATATTATAATGATAGTGGAAACAGGTCCTATAATACCTTATCACACCATAATTCAGCGATCGAGAATGACAGTCACAGAATCCCCCAACCCCAGCATACAGATATAATGAGACAAAGAAACGATGGAACCAATCAAGCCCCTCATGGTTAGACCACCCCCCCAACCACTTCCCCCAAATTCTACGGTATCTCTTGGGGCAGCCACGTGCTGCATACATAACCTTCTCTTGTGTGGCACACCAGTCCATCCGACACCGCCAACGTCCCACGGTGGGGGGGTCAGGACACTTCCACAAGGCCGCAATGTCTCTCTTAGCAACCACCATGGCCGTATTAAAGAACAGTTTGTCATTTCGTGACCCATCCAATCCATCCGTAATGCCCAGGATAGTGTGCTTAGGGTCATGCGGGACCTCCCACCCCAGAACCTCCGAAAGCTCAACCTCAATGCCCTCCCAAAATCCTGTTAGGAGGGGGCAGGCCCACGCCATGTGCAGGAAGTCTGCGGGATCATGGCCGCACCTGGTACAGGCTGAGGACGGACGGAGCCCCGCGCAGTGAAGACGTACAGGGGTGAGATATGCGGCGTGTAGATAGTAGAGTTGCACCAAGCACAGCCGAGCGGAGGCAGTGACCATTCTAGGGGCCATAAGGGCATCCCGCCAGTCCTCTTCCTCTAAGGGGCCTACCCAGCCCTCCCATTGCGCCCGCAGTCTGTCCAAGGAAGTTGGGGTGTTATTAATCAGTGTGCGATAAATACGGGAAATGCCTCCCTTCCCCAGGTCCCCGAACATAATCTGTGCTTCCGGTGGGCTATGGTCAGTCAATCGTGTGCCCGTCGCCAGGTGTGAGTGGAGGGCATGCCGCAGCTGGAGGTAATAAAAGAATTGTGAGGGGTGCAGCGAGTAAAGGGCCTGGAGATCTTCAAAGGAACGCATGTGATCTCCCCCCCAAACATCGCCCAGCTGTGAAATGCCCAAGCGGTCCCAGGCCTCGAAGCCCCGACACCTCCCTGAGCCAGGTCCTGCGCCACAAGGGCGTACAGCGGGTCAGTGTTAGTGTCCAGCCGACGTGCCGCAGTGCGGCTCGCCAGGCCAACAGCACCGAACGTGTCATCTCCGGAAGACGGGATGGAATAGAGGTCCCGTAGAGGAAGGAGTGTAGTCTGTCAAGGCTCAGTTCCCCCAGCTCCAGCCTGTAGGCCGGGTCGGACCATCCCCCCATTAAACCAGTCATGTATGGAAAGGAGTCGGGTAGCCAAATCGTAGAGGTAGAGGCGAGTCATCCCCAAACCCCCGTTAAACGAAGGGATCCTGCAGGTACTGGCAAGCAAGCAGTTTTACTTATAATAAAAGCTACCTGTAGTGTCGTGTGCGAAAGCAGCAAAGTGGCAAGATGGCGTTAACATCTAAAACGCTTATGCTAACATAGCAATGTGTGCAGGCAAAACCCTGTCTTCACTACACCGCTTGACGCAGACAAGGTAAATGCTCCTACTGGTTTGCTTTCATCTGAGGGTAATGTAGGAGGCTGTGCTAAGGCTATTACAAAGGATATTGTCCTAAACCAAGCTCCTAAGCCTATTGCAGATCGAGAGGGATGGAAGGTATGCTGGACAATGCAGAAATGGGCCTGGTTTTGGAGGAGAGGGATAGTTTTTCCCTAAACTTCAATAAACCCCATCAGAGGTCTAAAACAATTCAAGTCATTTGCACGCTCCACAGGGCTGGAGAAAGGGGCTAATAATTACGATCCCGAGGCAAATCACTGCTTTTTTTCTCGGTCAGATGAGACATGGTCTGCAGATGGTTCGGGTTCACTCACGGACTCTAAGGAAAATGAAAGTTTACCTGATCCTAGCGGGGTTGATTCAGCTGCAAGAGCGAGTAAGTGGCAAGGAAGCCAGGACGACAAAATATGAGTGAGGTAAAAGATCTTAAGTGGGATTATTCTCCAACGGAGCCGTTGATTGGTACCTTGATCACTGCTCCTCAAGATAGTCATAAGGCAATAACTCCTACTCTGGAGACTATACTTCAATGTATATTTTCACACCGTGAGGCAACTCGGCAGGATGGCCACCGATCCCAACCAGCCATACGCAATGTGCAAGGGACAGTTAGAAAATTTACCAAGACATGCAAAGCCATCAGTGAAGAGCTGACGATCTCGAGACTAGAGCGACCACTCGAGACAGATATAGCTGGCACTCGAGGACAGACGGAGGCTAATGAATCTCAACTGGCAGATATCCAGTGGAAAGTTGAGGACCAAGAAAATCGTCAGACGTAATAATCTACAGGTTTTAGGGGTCCCGGAGGGCAAGGAGGGATTAAATATTCACACATATATGGGTGATTTGCTGAGTAAAGCCTTTCCTGACCCAGAAGGCTGGAACTGGTCACAGGAGGTGCAGCGGGTTCACCGGGTGCCCTTGTTTTAAAACGGCCAGTTCGATTGGACATGAAGCCCCAAGTCATTTTAGCATACTCTTGAAACTACCTTTTGAGGCAATCTATATTTGAGAATGCCGACCCGAAGCCAAGCGAACGGTTGGAGACATTTCATTCTTTGTCAGGCCTGACTTGTCATCTAGCTATCGAGGGACGATGGTGATAGCACCAAATGATCAAATTATTTCAAGACAAAGGGGCCCAGGCTTTTTTAATAAATCCATACTGACTGAAAGTGATATGAGGGGGGAAATCGTACTCGGTTCTTTACCTCAAAGATTAAAGCTAAATACTATTTAGTGGCGTCTGGTGTAGAATTGCCCTCTTCGTGACTATAGCGGTTAGGTTTAAATCACCTTTATGGGGGAGGGAGGAGGACAGGTGGAAGTCCTAGTGTCATAAAGGGGGCTTTGGGGGTTTCCTGTGTTCTTGCCTTTATTCCCCCCCCCCCCTTTTGGTTTGGTTTAAAGGTTGTTGGAATTGGTTTATCACTGGTAGGAGAGGCTGCTCTCATCTGCCACAGACCGGTGCATGGTCTGACTGCTTTTCATGGTTGGGGGGGGGGGGGGGGAATGCTGTGCGGGTGTTGCAAATGGGGGATCCAGAGAAGGAGCAAGGACAGCTTCTTGGAAGGACCAAAACACAGAAAACTTGGGTAGTCAGCAGAAGTTTATATTTTTCCTTTTATCCAAATGGGTAAAATATCCATATGTTCAGTAAACATTAGTGGTTTAAATGATAAGGGTAAGCAGATGAGGGTTGGGGAGATATTAAGATCCCTGGGCTTTGACATAATATGCCAACAGGAGACCCATTTCCCATGGGGAAAGAGGGAAACCCTTATGATTAGTGGGTATACACTTATGGCATATTCAACGCAGACCTCTACTATCAGGGGGGTTACTATTCATGTTAAAAATAATATGGGACCAGCAAAACGAGTTTTGAAGGATAAGTGGGGCAGATGGGCAGCGGTTGCATTACCCATAGGGCTAAAGGTTAGCACCATCTATGGTTCCAATCCGGATGACCTCAAGGTATTGGAGGATCTGGAGGTGGCACTGGCATCCTGGCCAGATCCACTGATAATCTGTGGGGATTTAAATATACATCAGGAGATAGGTGGTGCCCTAACCAATAAATATCAGGGAAGAAACCCCCAAGTTTATAGGGCATTGGTTTTATTAAGGACGAGCCATCGCCTGGTCGATGTATGGGCTACTAAGAAACCACTAGATCCAAGGTATACGTATTTTTCGTTCCCTCACTAAAAATATGGCAGATTAGATTATTTTTTGGTGTCTACGACTATGCTTGGTAAGGTAGGAATTAGGAAATTACCCAAACTTTTATCAGATCACAATCCCCTCATTTTGGTTATTACGGATCAAGGGTATATCAAGGGTCTGCCCAAAAGGACATTTGACAGGAAATTACTGAGTAACAATTTATTTATTGAACATATTAGGGGTTGGGTGCAAGGCTATTTTGATATAAATCGATACTGTGCCACGAGGGGAGTAGTTTGGAATGCTTTAAAGCCGGCCTGAGGGGTAAGGTTATCAGTTTTGTGGGACAGAGGAAGAAACAAAAAAGGGATGAGATTAATCCACTGATCAAAAGGTTAGCAACAATGGTGGAAAAAACACACAGCAACGATAAGACAGAGGGAAGAAGAGACACAAATACAATTAGAAGTTGTGATGGTAAAAGCAGATTTAAGTAGCTACTATAGGAAGGAAAGATGGGTTATACGCAACAGATCCTAAGGACATTCTCAGTATATTTGAATTTTTTTTTTGACAGAACTATATCAAGAGGATCCTCACAATGCTGCTCCTGGGGGAGGAGGGGGGGGATCGGGAGGGATTGATTTCGTTGAAAGTCGAGAGATTGAGGCTGATATTACACTGCAGAAAGTTCTAGATGCTCAGCACCTGATGGCCTCAAGAAAAGTGGCAGGCCCTGATAAAATTCCTCTTGAATTATACAAAGTGCTTAAGCCTGAGTTAGCTCCCCTATTCTCGGATCAGATTTTAGGTGTGCAGCAAAATGGGCACCCTCATCCATCTTGGCAGGGCACCGACATAGTTCTGGTTTCCGAAGAAAGGTAACCCTTTGGATAACCCCGACTCATACCGACCTATTTCCCTCTAACTCAGATGCAAAACTCTATTCTAAAAGCTTAACAGTTCGCCTGGGGAGGTTCACATCTCATCTAGTCACTCCATGGCAGCATGGATTTATACCATGTAGGGGGAACTACTGATCACATCAGACGTGCTATTACCCTATTTGATATTGTACAGGCAACAGGTGGAAAGATGGCTATGATCCTCCTTCATGCGGAAAAACCTTTCGACCGAGTGTCATCACAGTATTTGTGGGGAATTTTGACACAAAATGATCTTGGCCCACGTTTTATTACTGCTATTAGGGCAATGTATTTCAATCTGTATGACAGGCTTCAAATGATGGGCAGGGAATCTGGAAGAATAGAGGTGGCCAGAGGGACAGGCAGGGTTGCCCATGTTCCCCAATTCTCTTTGCCCTATATATTGACCCATTCATTAAACAAATTCTCCAAAGCCAGTCAATAAAGCCAGTGTCTATGAATGGTTATAACACAAAGGTACTGGCATACCCAGACGGTATTGCCATTGGGACCCCTGACCCAGAAAGTGCGATGGCAAAAGTTGATATAATGGTAGGGGGAGTAGGTAGTCTGGGTATCTCTTGAATAAAGAGAAAACACAGAGGTTCTATACAGAGAATATTACTTTCCTGGATACCCGCAGGATCGATACGGCTACGTATCTTGGGGTTAGGTTAAACTGTAAGATGGATTCTATATGGTCAGCTAATACAGACCATCTATTAAGCAATATCAGTACCAACTTAAGACGTATGGATAGACTGCATTTGCCGATAACAGGTAGATGCAATGTCCTTAAAATGGTCATATTACCAAAGGTAATTTACCTGTTTCGATCTATTCCTCTTGAGATTAAAGGTTCCATATTTAAGAAATTAAATTATTTTTTTCTAATTTCACATGGCAGTATAAGACACAACACTCTCTAAAATGTTTAACTCTTCCACAGGAACGGGTAAGATGGGCGTTCCCCAAGCTGGTATTTTACTATTGGTCAGCTTGGCTATAACAGATGGGAGTTTTTCTCTCAGTGGGAAATAAGAATGAGGGTCAGAAATATGGGTCTACCCCCACCCCCACTATATATGAGCTGGCTATAGGAAGAGCTGCACGGGGTGTTCTTCTAAGACAACTTGAGGCCAGCTGTTACAAAAAAAAACTTTAACTGTTTAATTGCTGCTTGGAAAGTTTGGCGCAAGGTAGGCACATTAATGAAGATATCAATATTTAACAATTATACACCTTTGTTACCCAGAAACCGGTCCCAGGATGCTAGTTTCCGGTTAAGGGAAGACCTGGCTTGGAAGTTCGGGCTGGACTGTTCCCCTGAGGAACAGGGTCAAGACTGATTTGCATATAGCTGGGTCTGAACTGAGGTGGTGAATTGAGCTAAAGAATGATGATGGATTCAACCCAGATCTGTGACTGGGTGTGAGTGTCTGAAAGTTACAGCGCTCTGTCCATCATCTCCTTGTGTTTAGATTTAGAGCATCTTCGAAGTATACACCTCAAACAATCAAAGACAAGATAGATTTGTTTTGCAATATGGTGACACAGGATTTATTGAGTCTCATTAGGAAAGCTCCACATAGCAGAAACATGACCGGTCAACAGTGGGAGGCAAAAACTAGATTATAGAGTGATCCTAATCTCATCATTAAACCATCTGACAAGGGTGGGAATGTTGTACTTTTGACAAGAAAGATGTAAGTTAAGAAAGTGTACCGTCAACTAAACAATATGACATGTTACTGTAGAGTGGATACGTCGTACCTGACTAATCTATGTGAAAGATATTTTACTTTGACAGGATGAACCTAAAGGGTCATAACAAAATTTAGCAGTCAAGCGGTACAGCTAAGAAAAATCCTGAAACAGAGGTGGTGTATATTAAGACAAGATCCCATTCTGAGGCATAAAATAGGAATGACTGCCTCTACAACATATCAAAGAAACTTCTCACTCTCCCCTAAGGAAACCAACTGGTTGAGACAACCTAAAGGGTTCTGAAGATACGGAAACTGCAAAACGTGCAAATACGGTGACAATATTACTATGATCACTCTAAAAAGAATTCAGAGAAGATGGAAAATTCCCAAATTGATAACATGTGCCACTGACTTT
The DNA here is from genome assembly GCF_964204655.1 of Triturus cristatus. Classification (NCBI taxonomy): domain Eukaryota; kingdom Metazoa; phylum Chordata; class Amphibia; order Caudata; family Salamandridae; genus Triturus; species Triturus cristatus. The sequence goes on from NC_140595.1 coordinate 488,874,865, forward strand.
GTAGATCATGTCATCACCTGTCCCTGTGGTATGTGGTACATAGGCTCTACAATCTTTCCTGTAAAAAAGCACATCTTGGAGCATTGGAGAGCCATTACCAATAGGGATTTTAGGTATAGTACAGCTAAACATTTCTATGTAAAACAAGCAGGAGATTGGACATGAGCGAATTTCTTTGGTCTAGATACGGTCCCGAAACACGAAACAGGTGGTAACCGCCTCTCTTCCTTACGCAGATTAGAAATCTCGTTTGATCCTACAAGCTGGTACCGCTGTCCCTTATGGTATGAATAATGATGAAGAATTGCATTCTCATCTGTAAAGTAGTATTGAGGTCTCCCAGGATTTTCTACTATGGACTTATTTCTTTTCATTTTCTTTTTCTTTATGTACTTGTCAGTACTTTATCATGGGTCAATTGCGATGAATAATTAACCCCCAGTGATACTAAGCACGATAAGTGATGTACTGGAAATATACAGTTATATGAAAGATTAAGATGTAATTTATGTGTATGGAACTATTCTGAAAATGATATATATTTTTTCGAACCACAGGTCTATATTGAGAGAATATACAAGGATGTCAGTTAATAGACAGTACTATTCTTTGAACTATTCCATTACACTGTAGAATTCAATAGTGTTCAATTAACACAAAGCAGTTAATAATATATTGTTAAGGCAAGCGTGATGTACAATATATTTCTTGGACTCACCTTGCTTTAAATAATGAAACGTTCCACATATTTAGTATGTGACAAATGAAAGTTTTTGTTTCTTTTTTAAAGAAGATCCTTTGATTAGACCCATGAATTCGATAGTTTAAAAAAAAAAAAGTTTAGTCAAGAACTGTAGCATCGTGTGTGATGCAGATTTGAACTTTGAAAAAGGGACCAAACGGGTTATCTTACTGCCAGTTAAATAAATACCTCAAGCTGTTGATCGGTGTGGCTTGTGAATCTCTGTTCATGTTGTGATTCGGCGGAGTCAGCGTCACAGTTATAGGCGACCTCTTTGGGGGGGGGGGGGGAACTACACAATTAAGAACAGCTGACAGCGGATGGCCCCAGCCCTACACTGTTTGTGCGTTTCCAGTATCTTAGACTTCGGCACGCCCTAAAAACACTTTTGGGGAATTCCTTACAGGAGCCCCCGGAAGTTCACGCCCATCATCAAGACTCCATCACCCCAAAGTTAGTTTTGAGAATATATAACATTATACAAGCAAACCGATCGGTACAGTTCTCCAATCCTGGGCATGACTGTCAGAGGGATCTGGCCCGGGTTATTGAGGACAAAGAATGGCAATATTGTTGCGAGATGACGAAAAAGATAACGATGAATGGTAGGTGTTAGAAATGGGATTTCTGGTTGGCTAGGGCATGCGCCTAAGCCAGGTACAAACCACCACTCTAGTCAGGGAAAGGGAGGTACACGCTGAAGATAACCCCTGCTCACCCCCTTGGTAGCTTGGCACGAGCAGTCAGGCTTATCCCAGAGGCAACGTGTAAAGCGTTTGCGCAACACACACACAGCAGCAACACACTAGGCACACCACAAAAGAAACTCCACAGAAGGTTATATAAACAAGCATTTACAATGCAACGGTCTCGGCATTGTTAAAGTTAGAGCTATTGGCATTGCTCATGACAATGCCGTTTCTTTATATATTTTAAAAACAAAAACATAAACAAAAATAATGTCATGAGCAATGCCAATAGCTCTAACTTTACCAATGCCGAGACCATTGCATTGTAAATGCTTGGTTTTCTGGCAGTGTAAGTGATGCATTTTGCCTCATCTTACTGCAACAGCTGGTGGGCCCATGCATCTTTTATCCGTTTTATGCTTTTAAGTTGTCAAGTAATGTTTAAACTGTGTCATTAGAAAACACTAATTGAAAACCAATACTGCGTTTTCTGTTTGCAAATGTTTTCCTGTGTGTGTTAAAACTAGAAAGATATTGTATACCACTACACTACCTGGTGGGAACCACCTATACTTCTCAATTAATATTCTATCTGATGGCTGCAGCTTCACCCGGGGCCCCACCAGGGCCCCTTACACTCCCCTGTGGTCTCCCTCCCACCTTAGGGCTCCTCCAGTGCCCTTCTGACACTCACCCTTGGGCCCCCGGGGCTCTGCTCCCTGCAGGAGCCCAAGGCAGCAGAGAAGCGGGAGGCAGCGCAGGAGGGTCATGTCAGCTGGGCCGGGGCGGTATCAGTGCAGCTCTGGGAGCTCCTCGGTTGGTGCCGGCCTCGCAGTGTCAGCGGCTCCTCCCTTCTGTTACTGTCTGGATAGAATGATGTTCTAGTTTATACTCTGAAGTTGGACCTCGCGGTCCGGGTAGTGATTGGTTGGCCGGAGCCAAGGGGCGGTACTTGCCCTACGCACGGCTTGTCCTGCCCGCAAATCTCTGCCGGACTTGTTGTTGGGCAGGAGTTGGACCCGGGCAGTGATTGTTTGGCGGGAGCCACGGGGCGGTTCTTCCCCATTCGCACGGCGTTTTTTTTTTAAATTTATTTTATTTATTTAGTGCTCCCAGCCTGGCATGCCTGTATGTTGGGAGATTTGAGACCCAACATATCTACAACGAAATGTGTCCCTTTTTTGAGAATGTAAAGTGCTGGTCTAGATTCATAGACGACATTTTCTTCATTTGGGACGGTCCAGAAAGGGATTTAGACACCTTCCTTGAATGGATCAATTGCGGGGATCCAAATCTTATGTTTACCTCAAATAAAAGTCAATCAGCAGTAGACTTCCTAGACATCAGGATCCATGAAAAAGAAGGAGTCCTCAATGTAGAATTGTTCGTAAAACCCACAGACCGTAACACCCTGCTTCACCATACCAGCTACCATCCTAAATGCCAGAAAGATGGGATACCTTTCAGCCAATTCTTACGGATTAGGCGTAACTGCAGCGATAGATCCAGTTATGAAAAACACGCAGCCATCCTTAGAGTTAAGCTTGCACAGAGAGGATACCCTAAGCGCTTAATAAAACAAGCTTATAAGCGCGCCAAGTACTATAACCGTGACAGTCTGTTCGAGACATCGACAAAAACGAATGATCGTAATGATGGAATTATAATGGTATCAGACTACAACGGCTTTAGTAATAAGGTAAAAAACCTGATTAACAAGAACTGGGGCATATTGAATAAGGTAGGAGTGATACCAATGGCTAAACCAACATATGCATACAGGAGGAACAAGACCATCAGGAATCATTTAGTGCATACCTTTAAAGAACCAAAGAGTGGGGGACTAAGGAATATTGCAAATAATACTCCTATTAGGGGAAACCTGCCATGTGGGTCTTGCTCACACTGTAAGAGCATCATTAAGACCGACAAACTGGAAATCAACGGTATAACTCATTGGATGAACGAACATGTTAATTGTCGCACATCTAATGTAGTGTACCTATTGCTGTGTCCTTGTAACAAATGTTACATTGGAGAAACCGGACGTGAAATGCGTCTACGGCTCACGGAGCATCGATCCGCAATAAGAAACCAAAGAAAGAATGCTCCTTTGGTTGAATATTGGACATCTGAAAACCACAATATGGATGACATCAAGTGGTTCATTTTAGAAAAGATCAGGATTTCAGTAAGGGGAGGAGATTTAAACAAAAAACGTAAACAGAGAGAACAGTTTTATATGTCCAAATTTAAATCTTATTATCTAGGACTTAACGGTCGAGAGGAATGGGACAGAATGATTAGATAGTGCTGCAGATTTCTGCCCCACCACATCCAAGAAATACAGGATAGTAATATGAAAGTCTGTAATCATCTCCCTAATAAATATCAGGATTAACACGACCCAAATTAAGGCTGGCCCCAATGGGGAAAAATAAGCAAGTATAGGCAATGAAAATGGTATTATGTATTTAGGATGGCATTGTAGCTATAATGCAAGTATTTTCTGTAAAGACTATGCAAAAGAATCATGTTGTATTAGATATTGTTAACAAAAAGCACAATGCAGGTATACCCAATGTAACACGGTGACTGTTCTATTTTATTTTTATAACTGAATAAAGCAGACATGCAGTGTAGAAGATGTCCAATAGCAAAGTTGAACTTTATACCCATTCATTTTACGGTAACTGTTTTTTTCTTGTTGTATAGAAGAATACACAAATGATATGAAATGTAGTATATGGTGAATAGCAATAGTGAACCGTATGACATTTGTTGTGGAGTATAAATTGTTTTGACCTACGACCATAGGGTGGGATAAGGGGACACACCTCACAATAAGAAATGTGTGAAAATTGGTATGCCCTACAGGTTTATTGAAATATGTGACCATGGAACCACCAGCCGAGTAGAGGAGTAACAGTTGAGCACAGAATGAGGCAGTTAATGAGCCTTGCATCCTAGTACTTCTGTGCACAAAGAGAACTATGGCATAATACCAAGATGCCAGTTGCAAATCAATTAAACAGTATCTTGTGTAATTAGAGAGACTAATACTCAAATTCTGTGAAATATAGGGCTGGGGACCAATTCAGTGACCGTGTAGTTCCTTAACAATGCAGCATAGCGAACTGCAAAAATGGCGTGAATTTAATGTGAACTTGTAACCAGCAAGGTAGAAATATTAACCTGGATAAATTCGAAAATCAACAACCAGGGGGACCGGGGATCGAACCCGTGACTCTGTAGTTCGCAAACTAGACTAAAAAACTACAAAAATGGCGGCCGTAAATGATCGAAATTCGGTCTGAATAAACCGGTGTGCCCAGGAGGAAGTTTACAATATCAAAATAAGATGGGATATTGTTATAAATAAATTAGAAATAATACAAGTCACCAGCTGAAAATTCGGCAAATATGGATAAATTCGAAAATCAGTAACCAGGGGGACCGGGGATCGAACCCATGGTTCTGTAGTTCGCAAATAAGACTTAAAAACTACCAAAATGGAGGCCGAAAACGATCGAAACTCGGTCTGAACAAACCGGTGTGCCCAGGAGGAAGTTTACAATATTAAAAGAAAAGGGGACAGTGTTATAAACAAATCAGAAATAATAATAGTCACCAGCTTAAAATTCGGCAAACAGGAGGACCCGGGATTGAACCCATGGTCCTGTAGTCCTTAAAGGATTGATGCAAAAAACTACTAAAATGGCGCCGATAGACGGCTACCTTAATTGAATGTTAAATACCAATTTGGCAGGTAATAGGCATCCAATTAAGTATGCCTAGGGGTATTTAAAGCCTGCACAAACGACTGCATTCACCAGTTGCGGTGGAAGCAGGACGTTGTGACTAGCAGGCACGCCGATTTTTAAAGGTAAGGACCGCTTTGGTGCAAACTAGATGGATAGAAGACTTGAGTAAGCATTGGGCACTCGAATGTATGTAGAGTGAGGGAAAGAATCTTTTCTCCTATGCAGGATTCCAAGAATGAAATCCTAGAAAAGGGGGAAAGTTGTGGTACTCCTTTTCTGAAGACCATAGTCTATCAGCTTGCATTAAGCAAGTGCTCTAGGGAGGGTCATTAAGCAAGTGCTCTAGGGAGGGGCTGCTTGTGACAAACGCTTTTAACGCTGTAGCACTGTAAAGCGAACAGGGCACGGTCTCGGTTAGTTACCTCTGATAAAGAAATATTAAAGTACATCTCAGCACTGCTTTAAAACAGCATAAGTGACAATGAGAGTAGAGGACATACTTGTAATTAGCAAATTTGGCAAAATCTGGGGAATGCGATAAGAAGATTCTTCTATGCGAGGATCTAAATAAAACCTCCTCCAATATGACTTTTAATACACAGGTTGGGAGTAAAAGTAAAAACACCCCCAAGAAAACCTACAGTGTGGCTGACAACGCTTAAAGAAAACAAGACAGCGTTGTCAAGATTCAGGCTGCCACAAGACATTGCAGGCTCTAACTGGTATGTACTGAACCCCTTTCTAATTTAGAAGGAGTAGGAGATAGGTAGATGTCTAAAGCCATGATCTATGGATAACTGTACACTTAAATTGAACGTCATGTTATTCCGGTACAGGTATCAGGACACCACTTGAAAAGGTGCAGGGAAGGACAGCCTGAACTTAAACATTAAGCGAAAAACCTATTGGTAGGTATATGGATGTATTTGTTGAGAATAAACACCAGTGCCATGACATCATTATTTGAAGTATATAGCATTATCTATGTACCTTACAGGCACAGCTAAACAATTGAATACAGGCGGTGCATATCGAAAGACGTACCTGCTTTAAGACACCATTGAACATGTGTCAACGTGACTTTTTAAAAGTAAGTGTTTTGCTTAACAGCATGAAAATAGGCTAATGGGCTCAAAAAGTATGGTGAAATAACTCCATGCTCTTTTTGTAGAATTCTATGACTCCACTCACTATGATGCAAGTGGTCTAAAATCACAAAAGTTGAGAGGTGATAAAGTCGTCCTGAACACCCACAGAAGGACTTCAACCCCTACACTTAAAGTAAGGGCAGACAATATGTATAAGTGACACTAACAGCATAGCCCAGAACTAGAATCAACTCTCCATAGGGAAATGGTATTAATTATATGCATTCTCTTTTTTAGAAAGAAAAACAAAACTTTGGTTTTAAATTCTCGTCCGTCCTGAGGAAGGTGCTACTACTGTAACCTATGGACCGAAACGCGTCGACAGTGGGACTTTTTAAAGCATATGAAATGTATTTGTGTAGTATTTAATTTGCAATTTTGAAAGTACATGATTTGAACTGTGTGTGACTCTGAGATAGATACCGTAATACGGAATTGTTAGATAGCATATATAAGACTGTACCAGAGCACTCAGAGTATATATTGAATGCAATTTTAAAATATGATTTTATTGAACATAAGTGTTTTCCTATGAAAAATAAATTGAGAGTAACAAAAAGTATATTCTAGTCTGGAGTAATAATATTTGTCCAGTGTCACAGTCAAAAATCAAAGGTTATTGATCTAAATGTGTAGGCCTCATGGTCACCAACTAAAAGAGTAATACACAGAAAGGAATCTTTTTTGATAAATACACACACATATACATACACACACACACACATATATATATACAGGGCTTGGAAAA